>NC_029778.3:41728427-41749644 GCF_000817695.3 Arachis duranensis
ATATCATCCACAGACAAATGGGCAAGCTGAAGTCTCTAATAGAGAACTTAAAAGAATCCTGGAACGGACTGTGATTAATCGTATAAGGGATTGGGCAAAAAGCTTGGATGATGCTCTGTGGGCATATAGAACAGCATTCAAGACTCCTATAGGGACCTCTCCATACCAGCTTGTGTATGGAAAAGCCTGTCACTTGCCAGTGGAACTGGAACATAAGGACTACTGGGCAACCAAATTCCTAAACCTTGATGCCAAGTTAGCTGGAGAAAAATGATCGCTCCAGTTAAATGAGCTAGAGGAATTCAGACTCAATGCTTTTGAAAATGCAAAAATTTACAAAGAGAAAGCAAAAAGATGGCATGACAAAAAGCTGTCATCCAGAGTTTTTGAGCTAGGGCAGAAAGTTCTGTTGTTTAATTCTAGGCTTAGATTATTCCCTGGGAAATAGAAATCCCGGTGGAGAGGTCCATATGTGATTACAAGTGTGTCACCATATGGATACGTAGAGCTTCAGGATAATGACTCTAACAAAAAGTTCATTGTTAATGGACAGAGAGTCAAACATTATCTTGAAAGCAATTTTGAGCAAGAATGCTCAAGGCTGAGACTTGATTAAAGCTTAGTAATAGTCCAGCTAAAGACAATAAAGAAGCGCTTGCTGGGAGGCAACCCAGCCATTAACAAAGCTTATTTTTCAATTAATTGATTTTTATAGGTTCATATTAATTTTCTTCAAGGTAAAATGGCAGTTGCATGAGTTCACAGAGTTACAGAAGGATTTAGAGGATAAAATAGCTAAAAGAAGCTCACTGGTGTGAAAAAGCCAGTAAGAGCTGTTTTGGGCGTTAAACGCCCAAAAGAAGCATCTACTGGGCGTTTAACGCCAGTAGAGATAGCCATCTGGGCGTTAAATGCCAGATTTACAGCGTCCTGGGCGTTTAGAAAAATGCCCAGTGACAAAGGAGTTCCTGACGTTTAACGCCAGCCAGAAGCAACAGCTGGGCGTTAAATGCCCAGGAGAAGCTACAGATGGGCGTTAAATGCCCAAAACATGTAGTGTTTGAGCGTTTAACACAAGGATTGTGGGGAGGAGGTGAATTCGTTTTCCACTCAAATTTTTTCCATTTTTGATGTTTCAATTCATGATTTCTTGCATAAATATGTTACAAACTCTCATCTTTCAATTCCAAAAATTTTAATCCTAATTTTTCAAACCCTTTTTCAAAGATATCAAATGTATCCTAATTCATAAACACAAATCCTTTTCAAATCCCATCCAACTTCTTTTCAAATTTTTTTCAAAACTCAATTATCTTCTGAAATTCATCTCAAATCTTTTTTTTTAAAAAAAATAAAAATTCAGATTTATCTTTTTCAAATATCTTTCATAACTCTTCAATTTTAAATTAAATTTTTTTCTTATCATACTTATCTTTCACAAATCATATCTTCTATCTTATCTTTTTTAAAATTTTTGAAAACTTATCCGCCCTCCCTTTAAATCAACATTCGGTCTCCCTCCTCTCTTCCATAATTCGAAATTGGCTCTCCTTCTATCCCTCTCCTTTCCTTTCTTTTGCTTGAGGACAAGAAAACCTTTAAGTTTGGTGTGTTTATCCGTGATCACTAAGCCATACCCACTAAGATCATGGCTCCTAAGAAAAAATAAACCACTCCAAGAGGCAAGAAAGAGAATATTCCAAAACCACTTTGGAATCAAGGGAAGTTCTTAACCAAAGAACATTCAGATCATTACTACAAAATAATGTGTCTAAGGTCAGTGATTCCGGAAGTTAAATTCGATCTGAAAGAAGACGAATATCCGGAGATCCAAGAGCAAATTCAAAACAGGAGCTGGGAAATCCTAGTTAATCCTGAGACAAAGGTGGGAAGGAACATGGTTTAGGAATTCTACTCCAATCTGTGGCAAATAGACAGGCAGAGATTAGCTGGAGCCGCCTTCTATGACTATCGAACTCTGATCAGAGGAAAGATTGTTCACCTTCATCCTGACAAAATCAAGGAGATCTTCAAGCTACCTCAGCTGAAAGATGACCCAGACTCCTTTAATAGGAGAATGATGAGAACACATAAGGGCTTGGACGAAATTCTAGAGGACATATGCCTCCTTGGAACCAAGTGGAAACTAGCACAAAGGGTGTTCCAAATCAACTCAAGAGAGAAGATCTCAAACCAGTCGCCAGAGGCTGGCTGGACTTCATTGGGCGTTCTATACTGCCCACTAGCAACCGCTCTGAAGTCACCATCAAAAGAGTAGTAATGATCCATTGCATTATGTTAGGAAAAGAAGTGGAAGTTTATCAGCTGATTTCTTGTGAACTTTACACAATTGGAAACAAGAACTCCAAAGATGCCAAATTGGCTTATCCAAGCTTAATCTCTATGCTATGTAAAGATGCTGGGGTGAAGATGGGAGTAACTGAGTATATCTTAGTTGAGCGACCAATCACCAAAAAGTCAATGGAAGGACAACAGGTGCAGGACGACCCCATCAAGAGGAGAGCACAAGAGTTCCTCCCGAAAATCCCTCAAATTGAATACTGGGAGCGTCTTGAAGCATTGTCACCAAGTTGCAAGAAGCTATAGAGCAATTAAAGGAAGAACAGCAAAATCAAAATAGCATGCTTTACAAACTGCTTAAGGAACAAGAGGAGCAGGGGCGTGAACTGAGGCAACTGAAGTGACAGAAGCTATCTCTTGAAGGGCCAAGCACCCCACAGATCAAAGGAGCATCCACCTCCCAAAATAAAGGTTGTTGAGTCTTAATCTTAGCTTTAACTCTGTGATAGTTGTTCTTATAGGAATTTACCTTAGAAATTATATATGAGTAGTAGTAATTAGTATATCTATTTCGATTTTATCTCCAATTAAGCTATAATTTATTTTTCTCATCATCATCAAACATGAATAAAATAGTAGATTTTTAGAATAAAGAGGCAATATATTTTTTTTCGAGTTCTTAATAAGGAAAATTCTAATTATTTATATGTGGTGGCAATACTTTTTTTCTTCTGAATGAATGCCTGAACAGTGCATATTTTTTATATTGAATTTTATGAATGTTAAAATTGTTGGCTCCTAAAAGAATGATGAACAAGAGAAATATTATTGCTGATCTGAAAAATCATGAAATTGATTCTTGAAGCAAGAAAAAGCAATGAAAAAAAAAGTAAAAGAGGTAGAAAAAGCCAATAGTCCTTTAAACCAAAAGGCAAGGGTGAAAAAGATCCAAGGCTTTGTGCCTGACAACCACATCTGTTCTACATTAGATTGAATGAGTATCTCTTAGATTCCTTAATCAGAATCTTCGTGGTATAAGCTAGAATCCATTGGCAACATCCTTGAGAATCCGAAAAGTCTAAACCTTGTTTGTGGTATTCCGAGTAGGATTCAGGGATTGGATGACTGTGACGAGCTTCAAACTCGCAAGTGTTGGGCGTAGTGACAGACGCAAAAGGATCAATGGATCCTATTCCGACATGATCGAGAACCGACAGATGATTAGCTGTGTTGTGACAGAGCATTTGGACCATTTTCATTGAGAGGATGGGAAGTAGCCATTGAAAATGATGACGCCCTACATACAGCTTGCCATGGAAGGAGCCTTGCATGTTTGAAAGTAAGAAAGCATTATGTTGCAGGGATTCAGAAGATAAAGCATCTCCAAAATTCCAACATATTCTCCATTATTGAGTAACAATTACTTATTTTATGCCCTTTCACTTTTTACAATTGAAACTAAAGAACCCTGTTGGTATCCTGACTAAGAATAATAAGATAACCGTAGCTTACTTCAAGTCAACAATCTCCGTGAGATTCGACCCTTACTCACGTAAGGTATTACTTGGACGACCCAGTGCCTTGCTGGTTAGTTATGCGGAATTACATAGTGTGAGTGTAATTTTCATGCACTAATTAGCAATTGCCAATTTCAACCACTGCTAAGTTTGATAACTCAAGTATTACCAATTAATTAACCAAAGCCAAAAGGGAAAATAAAATCTACTCGAATGAAAATAATTTGGATAGAGCGAAAACATCAATAACATATAAGTCTGAAATACCCTAATGTGTATTAATTAAGAAATCAAATGTAACATGGAAAAGTTCATAAATTAAATTGGAAAAATAAATAAAAGGAACATTGAACCTGTGATTTGAAGAAGATGAAATCCTAATCCTAATAGAAATTCTAATCCTAATCCTAATCCTAAGAGAGAGGAGAGAACCCCTCTCTCTAAAAACTACATATAAATTGTGAAAAGTGTGTATTATGAATGAATGATCATGAATTAATGGATTCCTTCACTTTATAGCATCTAATCTGTGTTTTCTGGGCCAAGAACTGAGTCAAAATAGCCCAGAATTCGCTGATTGTAAAATCTGGCTCGTACAGGTCGCGGCAAAGTGACGTGGAGGCGTTGTCCACACGTTTGCGTGGATTGAAATTCGCAGATGCGACGTGTGCGCATCATCCACGCATCCGTGTCGCCTAACTTCGGGGCAGCTATGACAAATTATATATCGTTGCAAAGCCTCAGATGTTAGCTTTCCAATGCAACTAGAACCGCATCATATGAACCTCTGTAGCTCAATTTATGACCGTTTGAGTGCGAAGAGGTCAGGCTGGACAGCTTAGCAATTTCTTCAGTTTCTTGTATTTCTTCTACTTTTGCATGCTTCCTTTCCATCCTCTAAGCTATTCCTACCCTGTAATCTCTGAAATCACTTAACACACACATCACGGCATCGAATGGTAATAAGAGAGGATTAAACATAGCAATTTTAAGGTCCAAAGATGCATGTTTTCAATCATAGCACAAAATCAGGAAGGAGAATGTAAAACCATGCAAATCATATGAATAAGTGGACAAGGACTTGATAAAAACCACTCAATTGAGCACAAGATAAACCATGAAATAGTGATTTATCAACCTCCCCACACTTAAAAATTAGCATGTCCTCATGCTAAGCTCAAGATAAGCTATAAAGGAGTGAAGAGGAATGATAGAGAGTATGAAATGCAACCTATCTATGTGAATGCAACTACATGCAAAATGTTTCTACCTACTTGGTTAATAAATAAGTTCTCCAAGACAAATATGAATCAAATTCCACTAATTCAAATCATACAGTAAAAGACAAGTATACTTGTAAGAAGATAGCTCATGAAAGCAGGAAACATAGAATCAAGCACTGAACCCTTATTGGTAGTGTATATCACTCTAACTCTCAAGTGTCTAGGGTCAATCACTCTACTCTTCTCTAATCATTCTTTCTAAACTTTATTCTTCATCTAACCAATCAACAAATATTTAGTATATCAATGCAAACATCATGAGGTCTTTTCAAGGTTGTAATGGGGCTAAGGTAAAGGTGAGGATATATGTATAAGGCTAAGTGAGCTAACAAAGTGAATCCTTGATTAGTCTAAGATCTCACCTAACATACACACTTTATATAATTTAAAATGCTTTACCTAGCTACCCAAAATTTTCCCACTTTTGTATTACATGCTCATGTATCAAACTTATTTTTGAGTTTTGTCCTATGTGCGTTGATTCTTTTTATTTTGCATTTGGGGTAATATTTTTTTTATCCCCTTATTTAATCACTTAATAATTTTTTTCTTTTTTTTATCAATGCACATGGTAATTTAATTATTTTGATTTTACATGAGCATGCTTCCCAAATTTTCAAATAACTTATTCATTTAATTCCCTACTTTTTTTTCCTATCATCCCATGTTCCCATAAAATTCCCCACACTTAAATTATACACAATATCTATCTTAAGCTAACCAAGGATTCAACTTGGGAATTTTATTTTGTTTTTCTTCTTAAGGCTAGTAATGTGGTTATGAAATAGAAGGGGGTTAAAAATTTCAAAGTGGCTAACAAAGATGACATAAAAGGGTAGGCTTATTTGGGAGAAGTGAGCTAAAACAAGTAATGGCCTCAATCATATGCAAGCATGTAAATACACTAAATAATGGACATATAGACTGAAACAAAGTAAAGATTGCAATCATAGAGAAGAAAACACACAAGAATAAAATTCATGGTTTAAATAGTGTAACCATGTAAATAAGCTCAAAATCTCACAGGTTGTGTGTTCTTTAGCTCAAAAACCATGTTCCAATGTACAATCTTCAAACAAATTTAACACAGAAAATTTTAATTTTTTTAATTTAAATTAGTGAAAATTTTCAAAAATAGGGTCTTAAAAAGAAACTTATTATTTTTCAACCAAGTAGTACTTAAATGCAAACAATCAACTCCACATGTAATCTATTATGCAATGCAACAATGAACAAATAAAGAAAATAGAATATTGGTGTTGAGAAGAGAATAACTAACTCGTGGAAATTGGTATCGACCTCCCCACACGTAAAGATTGCATCGTCCTCGGTGCATGCTAAGATGTGCAAGTGGACGGGCTGCTCCAACTGATACCTTTCTCTACAGATTGACTTGCCTATCTCCCCATATAGAAGTTCTTTCTTTCCCCTCTCGGTGGCCATCCTGAAAGTAGAGGAAAAGGAAGAAAAGTAACCCAGAAATAAAGATAAGAGCATAAATAAAATATGGGTGTTAATGCCAAATAATAAAGGTCTCAATTACATGGTAGCTACAACATGCAAGTGAGAAAATAGTGGAAGAAAATAGCATATCAATAGTGCAAAAGTTGCAACAACGGGGAAGAGAGTGTGGGTAATGCAAGATAGTGTAAGTGCATATCATTGCAAAAGGAATATCAGTATTATAAAAATTAGCATTGATTTATGAATAATAATACCCAATCAGAATAAAATAAGTCATGAAGCACGAGAATAATTCAAGAAAAGATGCAATAGTTGAAGAAGAGAATTTTAACACCAATGGAAAAGGAAAAAGAAAGTAAGAAAGGAGGAAGAAAGAAATAAGAAGAAAGAAATAAGAAGGGAGAAGTAAAAATTAGGATTGGGGAAGAAAAGATAAGATATTTGGCTGATGTGGATAAGCTGTGCGGCGCAGGCAACGCGAACGCGTGGGGCACGCGGTCGCGTGGATAGCACATCGATGAAGTGACGCGAACGCGTGAGTGATGCGTTCGCGTGAAGTGGTTCGTGCCTTCAGCGCGAGTGCAGCCTCACGGCCGTGCAACTCTCTGGTGAAAAGCTCATTTTGCCAAAACTTTGGGTGGACGTGATCGCGTGGATGGCATTGTTTAAAGAACGACGCGGACGCGTAGGGCACGCGTTTGCGTGGTAGGACTTGTGCTGTTAGCACGAGTCCAGCCCAATTCCAACTCAACGTTCAGCCATACACCCTTATACGTCGATTTACAGGGCCATGTAGTCGCGTGGGTGACGCGGACGCATGGGGAGGCTATTTCGTTAATGACGCGATCGCGTCATTGATGCTGTCGCGTCGCGTGCTCCCTTTTTTATGCAGTATACAGAATGTAATGAATGTTATGCACAATTCCAGGTTCAATCAAAATTCAAAAATAGACTAAAATGGAAAAGGAACGATCATACCATGGTGGGTTGTCTCCCACCTAGCACTTTTAGTTAATGTCCTTAAGTTGGACATTTGATGAGCTTCCTATTATGGTGGCTTGTGCTTGAATTCATCCAGAAATCTTCACCAATGTTTGAAATGCCAACAGCCTCCGGAATCCCAAACAAGGCACGTAAAGCCTTTGAGCAGTTTCAAACAGGTTTTCAGGCTTCCAGTGCGCTGAATGTCAGAACAGACTCCAGGATCCCAAACTTTGGTGAGTTTTTAAATAAATAAGATGAATAAACAAAAATAATCTATGTACAACGAATTTCAATTATTTTTTCTCAACTTTTTTTCAAAAAAGAAAATTACCATATCTAATTCTTTTAACTGCTCAATGATTTTGCCTTGATAAAATTTTAAGAATGCAGCTTCATTTGGAATTCTGCCAATGTTACCTCTAAGTTCTTCAAATCTTACAAAGCTAGATAAATAAAGAAAAAAAACTATGTTAGATAACACACACATAGTATGAAACTAAAGAATTAAAAAAAATACCCACCTATTTTTAAATTGGATGACAGTTGCATCTTCAAGATTGAAGAACATTTTTGTGCCATACATGGAATTTTGTAAAATAATCTTTTCTTAAAAATTTAATTTAATACAAAATGAGTAAAAATTTACATAAACAATAAATAAAAGCTCACATATAAAAATATATTGTTAAAAAATTATGGATAAATATTACCGTTATATAACTTCACTCTAACAAACTGTAAGATGACAACAGTTCCATCCTTATTGCCGAATCCCAGAAAAACATTTAATTAATGTGCATAGTTGCTAAAAAGTACACACTCCATTATTTTTCTATATCAAATAGAATGTTTAATGTTAAATATATTTTTTTATAACAAAATAAACAAAACATAATTATAATTAAAAACTTAACTACCTATAAAATAATATTAAATTATATATATTTTATATTTTTAAAATTTCAAAATTAATAATAAAATTAAAATATCAAATACAATTTTAAAAAAAATTAATAATTAATTAATTAATTATTTTAAATTCGTAAGAAAAAAACCATGGAAAGAATGCTTTTTATTAATTTTTTTTTGTAAAATTAGAATTTTTTTAATCAATCCGAATTGATTTTTTCAAAATATTTAAATACTTAGACGTTTAAAAACCGTGCCTTTGAATCTAAAAAATTTTAACTAAGCTTAATGTTAGTTAAGATACATTTGTTACTTATTAATAATATTAATAAAAATATTTATAATAAAATAAGTTAAAATAATAATTTAAAAAGATGAGATTATTAAAATTTTTATATTTATAAAAATAAATAGATAATTATCCATCATCAATCTCTAATTCGATAATAGTATACTTAGTAGATTTGCCATTCTTTTTAAGAGTCCTCTCATTTCCAATTTCAGTGAGATATCCAACAACATTTGAAATGATTTAAAATAAAATAAAAAATTGTTGTAAATAAATTTGTTAAAAAAAACACAGAATAAATTATCAATAAAATAAATAAAGTTATACATAAATTATACTTTTTCTAAAATAATAAACTTACCAACTAAATAGGTGCAATCATACCCAGGAGCATTGAGAGTGTCAAAACTCACAAACTTAAATCCATATCGATGATTCTGGAAGTCTGTGCACATCAGTACGTTGGTTTAAATTAACCACATACTCATGATGTGTAGTCTTGAAGTAACCTTTATTGAGTCCAACACCAAAAGATCTTATTTGTTAAGATATTCCTTCCTCCAGCAAATTCACAAATCGAGACACAAAAGTCCTCTTAACTTAGGCGTGTATTTTTCCTCCCTAGAATTAATGAACAAAAATAAAAAAAAATGATTAGAAAGGGATAAGTAGAGAGATTTTGGATATATGAAAAGAAAGGGATTGATATACTTTAAATTGTGGTGCTTTACATCTCTCATAACTTATACTTTTATAGTTGCATCATAACTAAATTTTTTTAAATTTTGGTTGACTTTAATTTAAAATTTAAAAAATAACAAACTAAGTAAAACAACCCAAACTTAAAATTTAAAAATAACAACCTAAACAAATAATAATTTAAAAGCAACCGAAGTATTAGTATGTAACAACCGAAGTATAATTAACGTAAATTTTTTAAAATTCTAAATTTCTTTAAAAGAATTTATGTAGCTGCAATTTAAAAAAAAATCAACAAAATTTTAAAAAATAATGCTAAAAAGAATTAACAGATTTTTAAAAAATAGTGTTAAAATATAAAAAAGAACCATCTAAGTAAAATAATTTAAAATGTAAAAAATAACAACCTAAGTACAACAATCTAAAATTTAAAAAATAACAACTTAAATAAAATAATTTGAGATTTAAAAAATAATAACCTAAGTAAAACAATCCAAACAAATAAAACAATTTAAAAAATAACAACCTAAGTAAAACAACCTAAACTTAAAATTTGAAAATAACAACTTAAGCAAATAATTTATAATTAATAAATATAAATCTTAAAATTTCTAGTGATGACACGTCAGCAAATGAATTCCCAGACTCAACGTATGAGCACCACGTCAGCAAATGAGCTCCCCATTTGTATTAGTATAAAGATTTTAGAATCTTTTCAATTTTTTAAGCGTTAAACAAATAAAAGGGCAAATTTCTGAATAAAAATGACACTTTACCATCACACCACTCATTCTAGATTAGTATATATAGTAAAATTCGATGCGTGTTTTGTATATTTATGCATGTTTTGCATCCATATAGAAACCGTAAAACCCTTACCACGGTTTCTTTCCAAATGCTTAATCAACCTAAACCGTGGAACCCCTCAAGTGGTTTACCTGTATTTCAAATTCGTGAAACCTCTTCTACGATTTACATAGATTCATAGAAAGTTATATTTTTGTATTCAAACTATAAAAGTTGTATTTCCGTAATTTTGGAAGCCAAATATTTTATTTTCGTAAATTGTCCTTAAAATCATCCATAATTTCCAATTATATTATTAAAATGTATATTTTCCAATCTTAAAAATTATTAAGGTGCAATTAATTGAAGACTATTTATATCCTTAAAATTTTGTGATTTTATTTAAGTAATTTTTTGTGATTAATTTTGTCAATGATCATAAGAAACAAAAAATAATAAAAAATTCTAAGGATCGAATTTTTATTTAATTTTATTATATACTTACTAAATAGTTATACAAATATTTTTACAAAATTTTGAATCAAATATATAAGCAATTTTTAAATAAAAAAATAATTTACTACATATAAAAAAATAATACTTTTTAATTATTTTTGTCGAATTTTATAATATGTTAGAAATCTCTTTGTTGTTATAAAAAATGAAGGATATTTATATTAAGGCTATGTTTGTTTATAGGAATAGGACACTGAGATAGGAATACAGAAACTAAGGATGGCAAAGCGGACCGGTCCGTTCCAACCCGTCCCACCCCGCCTAGGCCCGCCCCATAAACGGGGCGGGTTGGTCCGCCCCGCCAACTAAAATAGGTTCAAAATGCTAGCCCACCTCATTTTATGGCGGATTGACGGGTCGACGGACTAGCTCGCTTAACTCTTTTTTTTTTGTGACAAATAAAATTCACTAAAATTAATTAAAAAATAATAATTAAAAAATCAAATACAAATAAAAAATATTCAAATTATAGTATAATTTTTTCACTGTCTTTTTTTTTTTAATTTTTAACTTCAATAAAATTGTTCAAAATAATATTTGTCCATAGAACTATCTTTATTTTAAAAAATAAATCACATACTTTAAACAAATATACGAAATTATAAAATAAAATAAACAAAGTTAATAACTAAAAGAAAAAAGTATTTAAAAATTCTATAATTATTAATTTTATAATAGTAATCACTCTTTTATTTAATAAAAAAAGAAAAATAAAAATTTGTGGCCCTGCGGACCAACCCGTCCTGCCCCGCCAAAGCCTGTCAATTTTGCGGTGCAGGTTTGGCGGATTTTTTTAATTTGGCGGGCTCTAAATGCTAGCCCGATCCATATTTTTTAGCGGGTCAGCCCGACGGGTTCAACTCGTTTTGCCAACCCTAACAGAAACACAAAATTGTGTTTGGCAGAGAAGACATAGACAGAGACAATGTGTCCAGAGACACAGAATTAGGGACATATTTTGTGTCCATCCTGACAGAAAGGACACGGAGACACTAACAAGGGATACAACTTATTTTTTATTTTTTATTTTTTCTTTCATTATTCTTATTAATTTTTCATAATTATATTTTTTATTATTATACTTTTCACCTCGAATTTTTTGAATGAAAAAAATTTAGAATAAATTGAATTTTCATAATTTGTTCTAGTTTATCACCAAATAGAATATAAGAACACAAAATTTTGTGTCTCTATCTAGTGTCTTGTCCTATCCTGTTCTCAATGTCTTGTTCTATCCTGTTCTCATAAACAAACGTAATCTTAAAAAAGTTGGAGCAATTTTGGTGAGGGTATCTTTTGTACCGAAAATTTTTCAAAAATTTTTAAAATACTTTTAATGTTTAATTTGTTTTATTTTTGTCTATGTTTTAAATATGTTTCAATTATATCCTTGACCATTAACAATTTTAGTAAAAATACTGACGTGATAATTGTGTGTTAATATAGGATTGTTCAGTTATATATTGTTCTATCTAAGAGTATCATTAAAACACTATGAAGCACAGACACGGACACGGACACGGGACACGACACGACATGCAACACGGTGACACACGAATTCTAAAAAGTTGTCGGACACGGGGACACGCATATATTAATAATATAATATATTTAAATAGAGATATGTCTTAATAGAGATATTTTCAAAAATAACCATATGATATGCATTTTTTCAAATACTACATTTTCTGCACGTTTAGGCTTCAACTTGTTTCTTTTTAGGGAATGTATAAAAGAATATGTGCTCTAATTTCTTTCACAACAAGAAGATGAAGATGGTTGCCCTAGTAGCCTAAGAGCAATTGGTTGAAGAAATTTTGCTTTACCACCATGAATTAGCCACCAAGACTTTGCATCAACTATGCCTCTATCATTAAAAGAGTCATAGGGCTTGTTTGGGTGAGCTTCTAAGAAAATATCTTTTTTCGAGTTATCTTTTTTTAAAAGATCTTATGAAAAAGTAAAAGTAATTTTATGTTTGGGTATCTCATGTAAAAAGATCTTTTTATTTATCAATTATGTTTGGGTATAACAATATAAAAATACTTTTTTGTTTATTTATTATATGAAAAACATCTTTTTTTTAAGGAAAAAAGATCTTTTAAAAAAAGATGTAAATTACAGCTTCTCAAAAAAGATGTTTTTCTGATTTTTCTAGTACTTTTTACTTTTACTACTAGAAATTTGCCAAACACACTAAAAAATATAAAAAGATCTTTTTTCAATAGAAAAAGATCTTTTTTTTATCAAAATAATGGCGCCCAAACAAGCACATAATCATCAAAGACACCTCTACCATCAGAGAAGCTTGTAAATTGAATGTTTACCTTTCTCCTCTCTTCTTTATTAGGAAAATACCTCTTCAAGCATTTAACTCTCTCATTAGTGATCTCAATATCTTGATGAGGAAAAACTCGTGTAGGATCTTCTCTCAACCATTGGTGGCTATAATACCTATATAATTAGTGTTTAAGCATAAATTAATAATGATTCAATTATCTTCACTTATAAATAAAAGTTATAAACAATAAATGTAAAAAGTTACCTTGGATTCAATGAATGTGCTAAACAATGAAGAGGTGTGCTACTTTTTGTCCATCTTTGAACTAATATTGAGTGCACAACATTGTAGAAGGACGATGACTCTTGTTCATCTTTTCTTTCATAGAGATATATAGCACTTTTACTTTCTTGATCATTAAATCCCACATCTCATGGACCAAATGAAGAATAGGTGCATCTGTGTCTGTACTTCTTAAAACATCATAAATAGGATTTGTGAAAGCAAGAATATAATCAATTTTTTGCCACCAATTTTCACTCAAAATCTTTTCTGTAACAAACTCAGCTTTGCCAATATTATCTTTCTTGTGTGAAGACCACTTCTCACTTATAACCATCTCTGTGAGGCCTTGCTTTAACAACCTAAATTTTTTGAGCATCACAATAGTAAAAGCAAATCGAGTAGGAGCAACATTAAGCAACTTCAATGTATTAAATTCATTGAAAATAGATAACCCCATATGATGATTAACAATAAAATTTTTTATAAAAGAAGCATCTTCAGCAATTTGAGTAATCCAAGAGCATTCTTGATGGACAAAATTATTCTTCTCTATATTCTTAGCTGCACAAATATCTTTTAAAGCAAGGTTGAGAGTATGAACAACACAAGGAGTCCAAAAAACAGATGGAAATTCAGCTTCAATCAATAAACCAGCCGCTTTACAAACCGGTGCATTATCAGTCACAATCTGCACTACATTTGAGAGACCGACTTCTCTTATCACATCTCTTATTTACTTTGCAACATAATCCTTGTCTTTGATCTCATCTGAAAAATCTACAGCTTTCAAAAATATAGGCACACTTTTAGTTACAGCCATAAAATTAAGAAGAGGCCTCCTTTGGAGATCACTCCATCCATCACTTACAATGCTCACTCCTTTTCCACTCCATGAATTCTTAGTAGGTTGTAACATTCTCTCCACATGTTGCTTCTCTTTCTCAAGCAAAGTTGTCCTCAATTTATTATATCCAGGAGGAATATAACCATCAATATAATTATTAGCAGCATAAAGAAAAAGCTTTGACAAAATATAGATTTTTCGCTAGATGAAAAGGTAATCCAGATGGAAAAAACATTCTAGCAATATGTAAATCTAGAGTCTCCATTGCATTCACATTAAAAGCTTTCTCTAAAGATCCAGTAGCTCTTCTTTTTCTTGAATCAAGCTCACTTGCATTAGATAAGGGTGGAAGAGGAATTGACTTAGCCTTTTTACTTTCATGCAACAATGTACTTTCACTATCAAGTTTCTTAAGTTCTTCAAGCTTTGTTGATGTAACTTTTGCACAAAATCTAATTCCTTCTCCTGAAATCTTCAATAAATGTGCTCTTACTCTAGTATAAGAACCACTGAATAAAACCTTGCAAATTTACATTGAAATTCAAGATTTCCGCCCCCTTCAATTTTATCTTTCTTTGTTACAAATTTCCATAAAGGCTTATCAACACTTTCTTCATAATTGTTTTGAACACTCTCTGAACTCATCTCTCACAACCCTACAATAATTTAAGAACCAAAATTATTTTTTTACAATTCAATTTTTTTATGGTGCACGAAATTGTGATCTCAATAGCACCAACAACTTGGTACGCACAATTGTAATCTCAACTCTTTTTCACAACTTCGCACAACTAACCAGCAAGTGCACTGGGTCGTCCAAGTAATAAACCTTACGTGAGTAAAGGTCGATCCCACGGAGATTGTCAGCTTGAAGCAAGCTATGGTCATCTTGTAAATCTCAGTCAGGCGGATTCAAATGGTTATAGAGTTTTGATAATTAAAATATAAATAAACATAAAATAAAGATAGAGATACTTATGTAATTCATTGGTGGGAATTTCAAATAAGCATATGGAGATGCGTCATTCCTTCTGAATCTCTGCTTTCCTACTGCCTTCGTCCAATCCTTCATACTCCTTTCTATGGCAAGCTGTATGTTGGGGGATCACCGTTGTCAATGGCTACCATCCGTCCTCTCAGTGAAAATGGTCCAAATGCGCTGTCATCACACAGATAATCATCTGTCAGTTCTCACTCATGTTGGAATAGGATCCATTGATCATTTTGTGTCTGTCACTACGCCTAACACTTGCGAGTTTGAAGCTCGTCACAGTCATCCCATCCCAGATCCTACTCGGAATACCACAGACAAGGTTTAGACTTTCCGAATCTCAAAAATGCTGCCAATTGATTCTAGCTTATATCACGAAAACTTTGATCATGAACCAGAAGGCTAAGAGATATGCATTCAAGCTTGTTTGCATGTAGAACGGGAGTGTTTGTCAGGCACGCGTTCATAAGTGAGAATGGTGTTGGGCGTCACATAATCATCACAGTCATCATGTTTTTGTGTGCAAATGGATATCTTAGAACAGGAATAAGCATGAATTGAATAGAAAATAGTAGTAATTGCGTTAATACTCGAGGAACAGCAGAGCTCCACACCTCAATCTATGGTGTGTAGAAACTCTACCGTTGAAAATACATAAGTGATGATGGTGTTCATTGGCTTCGGCTCCAGAGAGGGAACCAGAATAACCAAGACATCTAATACAATAGTAAAAAGTCCTATTTATACTAAACTAGTTACTAGGGTTTACAGAAATAAGTAAATAGTGTAGAAATCCACTTCCGGGACCTACTTGGTGTGTGTTTGGGCTGAGCATTGAAGCTTTCATGTGTAGAGACTTTTCTTGGAGTTAAACACCAATTTTTATGCTAGTTTGGGCGTTTAACTCGAGCTTCTATCCTGTTTCTGGCGTTTAACTCCAGAATAGGACAGGAAGTTGGCATTTGAACGTCAGTTTGCGTCATCAAAACTAGGGCAAAGTATAAACTATTATATATTACTGGAAAGCCCAGGATGTCTACTTTTCAACGCAATTGAGAGTACGGAAATTGGGCTTCTGTAGATCCAGAAAATCTATTTCGAATGCAGGGAGGTCAGAATCCAACAGCATCAGCAATCCTTTTTCAGCCTCTGAATCAGATTTTTGCTCAGGTCCCTCAATTTCATCTAGAAAATACCTGAAATCACAGAAAAACACACAAACTCATAGTAAAGTCCAGAAATGTGAATTTTGCTTAAAAACTAATAAAAATATACTAAAAAGTAGCTAGATCCTACTAAAAACTATCTAAAAATAATGTCAAAAAGCATATAAATTATCCGCTCATCAGAACACCAAACTTAAATTTTTGCTTGTCCCCAAGCAACTGATAACAAAATAGAATAAAAAGAAGAGAATATATAATGAATCTCACAATATCAATGAAACTTAATCCTAATTAGATGAGCAGGGCTAGTAGCTTTTTGCTTCTGAACACTTTTGGCATCTCACTTTATCCTTTGAAATTCAGAATGATTGGCATCTATAGGAACTCAGAATTTTAGATAGTTTTATTAATTCTCCTAGTTCAGTATGTTGATTCTTGAACATAGCTACTTAATGAGTCTTGGCCGTGACCCTAAGCACTTTGTTTTCCAGTATTACCACCGGATACATAAATGCCACAGACACATAATTGGGTGAACCTTTTCAGATTGTGACTCAGCTTTACTAAAGTCCCCAATTAGAGGTGTCCAGAGTTCTTAAGCACACTCTTTTGCTTTGGATCACGACTTTAACCACTCAGTCTCAAGCTTTTCACTTGGACCTTCATGACACAAGCACATGGTTAGGGACAGCTTGATTTAGCCGCTTAGGCCTCTTTACCCTTGCCTTTTGGTTTAAAGGGCTATTGGCATTTTCTGCTTGCTTTTTCTTTTTCTTTCTTTTTTTTTTTAAGTTTTGCCACTTTTTTTTACTGCTTTCTCTTGCTTCAAGAATCAATTTCATGATTTTTCAGATTATCAATAACATTTCTCTTTGTTCATCATTCTTTCAAGAGCCAACAATTTTAACATTCATAAACTTCACTATAAAAAATATGCACTGTTCAAGCATTCATTCAGAAAATAAAAAGTATTGTCACCACATCAAAATAATTGAACAATTTCAAGATAAAATTTGAAATTCAATTACTTCTTGTTCTTTTGTAATTAGGCACATTTTTCATTTAAGAGAGGTGAATGATTCAGGGAGTTATTCATAGCTTTAAGACATAGACACTAGACACTAATGATCATGTAATGAAGACACAAACATAGACAACACATAAAGCATAAAATCGAAAAATAGAAAAATAAGAACAAGGAAATTAAAGAACGGGTCCACCTTAGTGATGGTGGCTAGTTCTTCCTCTTGAAGATCCAATGGAATGCCTGAGCTCCTCTATGTCTCTTTCTTGCCTTTGTTGCTCCTCCCTCATAGCTTTTTGGTCCTCTCTAATTTCATGGAGGATGATAGAGTGCTTTTGGTGCTCCATCCTTAGTGCTTTTGGTGCTCCTATCCTTAGTTGCTCCCAATAGTTGTGTGGAGGAAAATGTATCCCTTGAGGTATCTCAGGGGTTTCTTGATGAGGGAATTCTTCATGCTCTTGTTGAGGTCTATGAGTGAGCTCTCTTGTTTGCTCCATCCTCTTTCTAGTGATGGGCTTTTGAGATGAATCTCTCCATTTCTTATGACTCAGAGTTGGAAGTAATTGCCTTCTCTTTTCCTCTTTCTAGAGGTTTCTCCAGTCTTAGGTGCCATAAATGGTTATGAAAAAAAGAATAATGCTTTTACCAAACCAAACTTAAAAGGTTTGCTCGTCCTCGAGCAAAAGAAGAAAGAAAGAAGGGGGAGAAGAAGAAAATGGAGGAGATGGAGGGAGAGATAGGTTCGGCCAAGGGGGTAGGAGAGGGTTTGTGATGTG
Organism: Arachis duranensis; assembly: GCF_000817695.3. NCBI lineage: Eukaryota > Viridiplantae > Streptophyta > Magnoliopsida > Fabales > Fabaceae > Arachis > Arachis duranensis. The sequence continues at coordinate 41,746,543 of NC_029778.3, forward strand.
TGAAAATGAAGTAGTGAAGAGGGGTAATTATAGGAAAAGAGAGGGAGAATGGCCGAATGGAATTGGGTGGGTTTGGGAGGGAAAAGTGTTTGAATTTGAAAGTGAGGTAGGTGGGGTCTTTGGGGAAGAGGGATGGAGGTGATTGGTGAAGATAATATAAGGAAAAGAATAGGATTTGATAGGTGAGTGGTGTTTTGGGTAGAGTGCTATAGAGATGTGTGAGTGGGAGAGAGAAAGAGGTAGGATAGGTGGGGATCCTGTAGGGTCCACAGATCCTGAAGGGTCAAGGATTTCTCATCCCTGCTCCTTTTAGGCGTGCAAAACGCCCCTATTGTTCAATCTTGGCATTTAACGCCAGATTACTGCTTGTTTCTGGCGTTAAACGCCAGATTCTATACCTTTCCTGGCGTTTAACGCCAAGCTGTTGCTTGTTTTTGGCGTTAAACGCCAGCTTTGTGCCCTTTTCTGGCGTTAAACGCCAGTTTGGTGCCCATTTCTGGCGTAAAAATGCCAAGAATGGTGCCAGACTGGGCGTTTAATTCCCATCCTACTAACCTTACTGGCGTTTAAATGCCAGTAAGCTTATCCTCCAGGGTGTGCTGTTTTTAATGCTATTTTTGAATTTGCTTTGATTTTTGCAATTGTTTTTGTGACTCCACATGATCATCAACCTAAAGAAAACATAAAATAACATAGATAAATAAAAATTGGGTTGCCTCCCAATAAGCGCTTCTTTAATGTCAATAGCTTGACAGTGGGCTCTCATGGAGCCTCACAGATATTCAGAGCATGGTTGGGGCCTCCCAACACCAAACTTAGAGTTTGGTTGTGGCCTCTCAACACCAAACTTAGAGTTTGGCTGTGGCCTCCCAATACCAAACTTAGAGTTTGACTGTGGCCTCCCAACACCAAACTTAGAGTTTGAATGTGGGGGCTTTGTTTGACTCTGTATTGAGAGAAGTTTTTCATGCTTTTTCTCCATATGTATAGAAGGAGAACCTTGAGTCTTGAACACAAGGTAGTCCTCATTCAATTGAAGGACCAACTCTCCTCTGTCAACATCAATCACAACTTTTGCTGTGGCTAGAAAAGGTCTGCCAAGGATGATGGATTCATCCTCATCTTTCCCAATGTCTAGGATTATAAAATCAGCAGGGATGTAAAGGCCTTCAACCTTCACTAGCACATCCTCTACTAGTCCATAAGCTTGTTTCATTGATTTATCTACCATCTCTAGTGAGATTCTTGCAGCTTGAACCTCAAAGATTCTGAATTTCTCCATTACAGAGAGTGGCATGAAGTTTATGCCTGACCCCAGGTCACACAGAGCCTTCTCAAAGGTCATTGTGCCCATGGTATAAGGTATTAAGAACCTTCCGGGATCCTCTTTTTTTTGAGGTAATGTCTACTTAACCAAGTTATTTAGTTCATTGGTGAGCAAGGGGGTTCATCCATCCAAGTTATATTACCAAATAACTTGGCATTCAGCTTCATGATTGCTCCAAGGTACTTAGCAACTTGCTCTTCAGTAATATCTTCATCCTCTTCAGAGGAGGAATAATCATTAGAGCTCATGAATGGCAGAAGTAGGTTCCATGAAATTTCTATGGTCTCTAGTTGAGCCTCAGATTCCTTAGGTTCCTCAATTGGAAACTCCTTTTTGTCCAGAGGACGTCCCATGAGGTCTTTCTTACTGGGATTCATGTCCTCCTCCTCCTCTCTAGGTTTGGCCACACCAAGTAAGGTTATGGCCTTACACTCTCTTTTTGGATTCTCTTATGTATTGCTTGGGAGAGTACTAGGAGAAGTTTCAGTGACTCTTTTACTCAGCTGGCCCACTTGTGCCTCCAAATTTCTAATGGAGTACCTTGTTTTATTCATGAAACTTATAGTGGCCTTTGATAGATCGGAGACTATATTTGCTAAGCTAGAGGGGCTGTGCTCAAAATTCTCTGTCTGTTGCTGAGAGGATGATGGAAAAGGCTTGCTATTGCTAAACCTGTTTCTTCCACCATTATTAAAGCCTTGTTGAGGCTTTTGTTGATCCTTCCATGAGAAATTTGGATGATTTCTCCATGAGGGATTATAGGTGTTTCCACAGGCTTCACCCATGTAATTCACCTCTACACTTGCAGGGTTCTCAGGATCATAAGCTTCTTCTTCAGAAGATACTTCTTTAGTACTGTTGGATGCATTTTGCAAACCATTCAGACTTTGAGAAATCATATTGACTTACTGAGTCAACATTTTGTTATGAGCCAATATGGCATTCTGAGCATCAATTTCAAGAACTTCCTTCCTCTGAAGCATCCCATTACTCACAGGATTCCTTTCAGAGGTGTACATGAACTGGTTATTTGCAACCATTTCAATGAGTTCCTGAGCTTCTGCAGGCATTTTCTTCAGGTGAATAGATCCACCTGTAGAATGGTCTAATGACATCTTAGACAATTCAGATAGATCATCATAGAATATGTCCAGGATGGTCCATTCTAAAAGCATGTCAGAAGGACACTTTTTGGTCAGTTGCTTGTATCTTTTCCAAGCTTCATAGAGGGATTCAACATCTTTTTGTTTGAAGGTATGAACATCCACTCTAAGCTTGCTCAGCTCATTCTTTTTGCCTGAAGGTTTGAACATCCACTCTAAGTTTGCTCAGCTTTTGAGGAGGAAAGAATTTGGCTAAGAAAGCCGTGACCAGGTTATTCCAAGAGTTCAGGCTATCTCTAGGTTGAGAGTCCAACCATATTCTAGCTCTGTCTCTTACAGCAAAAGGGAAAAGCATAAGCTTATAGACCTCGGGATCAACTCCATTGGTCTTAACAGTATCACAGATCTGCAAGAATTCAGTTAAGAACTGAAAAGGATCTTCTGATGGAAGTCTATGAAAATTGCAATTCTGTTGCATCAGAGAAACTAATTAAGGCTTTAGCTCAAAGTTGTTTGCTCTGATGGCAGGGATTGAGATGCTTCTTCCATGGAAGTTGGAATTTGGTGCAGTAAAGTCACCAAGCATCTTCCTTGCATTGTTGTTGGGTTCGGCCATTACTTCTTTTTTGAGATTCTCTGTAAGGTTTTCTCTGGATTGTTGTGCTTTAGCTT
>NC_029778.3:41749720-41770266 GCF_000817695.3 Arachis duranensis
CTTCAACAAGAATGTCCTTGTCCTTGCTCCTGCTCATATGAAAAAGAAGAGGATAGAAAAGAAGAGGAATCCTCTATATCACAATATAGAGATTCCTTTATGTGAGTAGAAGAAGAAAAGAATAGAAGAATGATGTAGAGAGAAGAGATGAAGAATTCGAACACAGAGAGGGAGAGAATGTTCGAATTATAAGAAGGAGAGAAGAGTGTTAGTGATTAAATAAATAAATAGAAGAAGATGAGAAAGAGAGTTTTCGAAAATAATTAAAAGGAAAAGGAAAATATTTTTGTTTTTATTTTACAATTTTTTTAGAGTTCAAAAATTAAGAAAAGGAATAAAATTAAAAGTTAAAATAATTAGTTAAATAAAAAGATTTTTGAAAAAGAGGAAGGTGATTTTCGAAAACTAGAGAGAGAAAAGTAGTTAGGTGGTTTTGAAAAAGATAAGAAATAGTAAAACAAACAAAAAGTCAATTAGTTAATTGAAAAAGATTTGAAAATCAATTTTGAAAAGATAAGAAGTTAGAAAAGATTTTGAAATTGATTTTGAAAAAGATATGATTTGAAAAAGATATGTTTGAAAAGATATGATTGAAAAGATATGATTGAGATTTATTTTGAAAAAGATTTAATTTTTAAAATCAGAATTAATGACTTGACTCACAAGAAATCAAAAGATATGATTTTAAAATTTAAAATTTGAATCTTTCTTAACATAACAAACTTGAAATTTTTGAATCAAAACATTAATTATTAGTATTAATTTTGAAAAATATAAGGTGAAAATAGGAAAAATATTTTGAAAAGTTTTGAAAAAGATTTTTGAAGATTTTCAAAAAACAAAGGAAAAAATGAAAAAGATTTTGAAAAGATAAATTTTTGAAATTGAAATCTTTACTTGACTAACAAGAAACAACTTATTTTAAAATTTTTTGACTAAGTCAACCCAAAATTTCGAAATTTATGAGAGAAATAAGGGAAAGATATTTTTTTTGATTTTTTGAATTTAATTAGGAAAGAGAAAAAGAAAAGATATCATTTTTGTGTTTTTCTCTTTTTCTCTTTTTTTTTTCAGTAAACAGCAAGATTGACACAAGACATGAAAAATTAAGATCAAAACACATAATGCATGCAAGAACACTTTGAATGTCAAGATGAATACCAAGAACACTTCGAAGATCATGATGAACACCAAGAACTTATTTTTGAAAAATTTTTAAGAAAAGAAAAACATGCAAGACACCAAACTTAGAAATTTTTCATGTTTAGACACTAACAAACTAAAAATGCATATGAAAAACAAGGTAAGACACAAAACAAGAAAATATGAAGATCAAACAAGAAGACTTATCAAGACAACTTGAAGATCATGAAGAATGCAATGCATGAATTTTTCAAAAAATGCACAAATTTTAAAAACATGCAATTGACACCAAACTTAAAAATTAACACTAGACTCAAACAAGAAACACAAAATATTTTTGATTTTATGATTTTATTATTATTTTTTTTATTTTTTTCGAAAATTAATTTTGGAAGAACGAAGAAGAAGAAAAAATTTTTTTGAAAGATTTTTGAAAACTTTTTAAAATAATGGTTAAAACAAGAAGAAAATTACCTAATCTAAGCAACAAGATGAACCGTCAGTTGTCCAAACTCAAACAATCCCCGGCAACGGCGCCAAAAACTTGGTGCACGAAATTGTGATCTCAATGGCACCAACAACTTGGTACACACAATTGTAATCTCAACTCTTTTTCACAACTTCGCACAACTAACCAGCAAGTTCACCGGGTTGTCCAAGTAATAAACCTTACGTGAGTAAGGGTCGATCCCATAGAGATTGTCGGCTTGAAGCAAGCTATGGTCATCTTGTAAATCTCAATCAGGCGGATTCAAATGGTTATGGAGTTTTGATAATTAAAATATAAATAAACATAAAATAAAGATAGAGATACTTATGTAATTCATTGGTGGGAATTTCAGATAAGCGTATGGAGATGTGTCATTCCTTCTGAATCTCTGCTTTCCTACTACCTTCGTCCAATCCTTCATACTCCTTTCTATGGCAAGCTGTATGTTGGGGGATCACCGTTGTCAATGGCGACCATCCGTCCTCTCAGTGAAAATGGTCCAAATGCGCTGCCACCGCATGAATAATCATCTGTCGGTTCTCACTCATGTTGGAATAGGATCCATTGATCCTTTTGCGTCTGTCACTACGCCCAACACTTGCGAATTTGAAGCTCGTCACAGTCATCCCATCCCAGATCCTACTCGGAATACCACAGACAAGGTTTAGACTTTCCGAATCTCAAGAATGCTGCCAATTGATTCTAGCTTATACCACGAAGACTCTGATTGTGAACCAGAAGGCTAAGAGATATGCATTCAAGCTTATTTGCATGTAGAACAGGAGTGTTTGTCAGGCACACGTTCATAAGTGAGAATGGTGATGAGCGTCACATAATCATCACATTCATCATGTTCTTGTGTGCGAATGGATATCTTAGAATAGGAATAAGCATGAATTGAATAGAAAATAGTAGTAATTGCATTAATACTCGAGGAACAGCAGAGCTCCACACCTCAATCTATGGTGTATAAAAACTCCACCATTTAAAATACATAAGTGATGATGGTGTTCATTGGCTTCGGCACCAAAGAGGGAACCAGAATATCCAAGACGTCTAATACAAGAGTAAAATATCCTATTTATACTAAACTAGTTACTAGGGTTTACAGAGATAAGTAAATAGTGCAGAAATCCACTTCCGGGGCCCACTTGGTGCGTGTTTAGGCTGAGCATTGAAGCTTTCATGTGTAAAGACTTTTCTTGGAGTTAAACGCCAGTTTTTATGCCACTTTGGGCGTTTAACTCCAGCTTCTATCCTATTTCTGGCATTTAACGCCAGAATAGGGCGTTTGAACGCCAGTTTATGTCATCAAAACTCGGGCAAAGTTTGGACTATTATATATTTCTGGAAAGCCCCAGATGTCTACTTTCCAACGCAATTGAGAGTGCGCTAATTGGGCTTCTGTAGATCCAAAAAATCTATTTCGAATGCAGGGAGGTCAGAATCTGTTCCGAGGGTTACCTGAAACTGTAGGTCGATCTCGGACGAGATCTTCTGTGTGGGTCGGAGCTGTTGTGTCCGACTTGTTGGACTTGGTGATGGTGCAGATCCTTCGTCCCCGGAGGGTGGTGGTACCTGCAAGGGACTCCGATGCTTAAGTTAGCAAGGGTATTAAGCAGGTATTGAGTAGAATCAGAGTTTGAGTTATACTTGGGTGCTCCAGTGTATTTATAATGGTGTAGAGTGACCTTTGCAGATAAGATAAGTTAGTTATCTTATCTTTATCTTTATCTTTTATCTTTCATGGGAACCGCCTTTATCTCTATAGGCTTGGGCTGCCTTTTGGATTAGGGTCGTGTTCCTCTATTTGGTCCCTTTATTGGGCTTTTCTGTGAATTGGATGAGCTCTTTGAGAAGAGGTCGGTTTGTCCTGACTTGAAGAGGTCAGTCGCTTTGTCTGTAGAACATTTCGGTTCAGAAATCTCGACCAAGGGTATGAATAGTGCCCCTGCTCGAGCTCGGTTTCCCTTTGGAGGTAAAGTCTTAGTTTTTAGGATTTCGAACCTTCTCGGGTGGAGCCGAACTCGAGCATTTTGTCGACTTTATCTTTGTAGAGTTCCTTTTTGAATGCGAAACATTTCACTTTCTCTGAGAGCACGTGCTTTTAGATTAGCGTCCTTGCCTTGGGAACGCACGAGGGTTTTTTAATGGCCTCATTAATTGGTTTTAATGCTTTGTTTCTTTGATCTTTTTGAACTTTTCACCAAATGGTTTCTCTTCTCTATTCCGTAACTTCCCTTTTCTTTCTCATCTTCTGTTTTTCCCCTAAAAGCTTACGTTTCTTGGTGTCTCAACGTGGTTTTGGTGATCGTGAGTGCTTCCAACGGCCGCTTCTGGTCTCTTCATCTTCAATCTTCTTCCGCATTCTTCTCCTTTTTTAGGTTGATTTTTCTTTTTCTTCCGTTGTCTGTTTTGCTGCTCTGTATTTATTTTTTGTAGTTCTGACTGAGTGCATGTTGGAAAGTTTGAATCTTTGTATATTATCACGCTCAGTTTATCATTGTAATGCACACCTTCTGGTCTTCTTTTTGCCTTTATGTATGCTTCTGGGTGTTTTCTCTGGATTTGGATTTTTAGGGCTTCGTATGCTACTCCTATTTTGCTGAACTTTGTTTGTTTTTGCTCCTTTTGATGGCTTTTTTGATCTTCTTCGGGTTTGTTTTTCTTGGAAAGGGTTTCTGCTGAGACATTAGCCTTGTGAATTTTCCTTGAATCTTTATTCCCTGATTGCCTCCAAAGGATGCCCCTGGACTTTAGGTTGTGTCCTGGGGTTTTCCTTTTTATCTGCTGTACCGCGCTGGATTGTGCTGTCTGAGTTGTTTTGATTTCGTCTGGGATGTCTTTACCTTTTTAGTAACCCAATTTTTTTCTTGCTTGTAGGATTAGTTGGCCATGTCTTCCCGAAAAAATATTGTCAAGGCATCTTCTGAGGTTCCTGAGGGGATGTCCGATTGGCTGGACTCTCTTGTCTTGCTGTGTGTTTCTTTAGTCGATTCAGAATTTTGTGTGATGCTTAGAAAGCATCATCGTGTCTGTAGCAGTGAGGATTAGGAGGGCAATTATGAGTTGGTAGTACCTGATTCTGGTGATAGAGTTTGCTTCCCGGTCCTGATCCCGGGGGAGCGTCCCTTCTTCTATGCTTATGACTTCTTTTTTAGCCAAATGAACATCACCTTTCCTTTTACTTCTTTTGAAACTGACCTGTTATGGTCTTGTAATGTAGCCCCTTCGCAGCTCCATCCGAATTCATGGGGCTTCATCAAGATTTTTCAGCTTGTTTGTCAAGAATTTGGTGTTACGCCTTCGCAAACTCTTTTTCTATACCCTTTTGTGTTGACCAAGCCTGGGACTACCAAGAAGAAGGCTTCTTGGGTTTCTTTTAGGTCTGCCCAAGGGCATAAGGTTTTTTCCATGTATGACGAATCTTTCCGGGATTTTAAGAACTACTTCTTTAAGGTCCGGGCTGTTGAAGGAGCCCGACCTTTCTTTCTGGACGAAAATAATGAGCCCTGCTTTCCCTTAGAGTGGCACAGAAACATAGTGGTCTCCCGATATACTTGGGAGATGTTGTATGAGATCGAGCAGGCCTTTGTGAATGTCCTTGAGGATATTTGGGGGGAACCTCCTTACTTGGATACTAAAAAATCTTTGGGAGACCCGTCCCTTATTCGAACTGCATTGGGTATTTGTCTTGATATATCTTGTTATCTTGTTTTTCTCCTGCTTTCTTTCCTGGCGTGATAAATTGTTGTTATTTATTTTGCAGAGATGGCCAAGAATAATGATGCAATGAAGGCTTTCAAGAAGGCGAGGAAAGCTACTGCAGCTCAAAACATCTCGGCCCGGGCTGATGGGGAAGGAACTTCCCAAGCTCATTTGAAGCCATCCGTGCCGAACTCTCCTGGCCTGAGGAGAATGATCCCTACACCTCGGGTCCGTTTAGTGGATCCCCCTCAATCTTTTACTACTGCTGTGGTTTCTTCTTCGGCCACCCCTCCTCCAAAAAGACCTCGAACTGTTGAACCTTTCAATCTAGATGCCCTGGATTTTGATCCTATTGGCTTTGTGGAGCAGCAAATCGCACCTTATGGTGCTCTTTCAATGGATGATGTATCTCTCCTTCATCATTTGGATTTTATAACTCGGAATAGTGTTAAGATGGCTCATATGGGGGCTGCTTTGTATCGCACTACCCAAAATCTGCCTCTGCATGCTACCAAAGCTTTTATGGAGGAAGCTAAGCAAGAATTTAATCGGATGAAGGGTCTCAAGGAGGAGTTTGAAGCGGAGGTGACTAAACTGAAGAAGGAGCTGGAGGGGGAGAAGGCCATCTCTCTTGCTCTGGCGGCCTCTGTGCGATTGGCTGAGGATGTGGCTTTGAAGCACAAAGAAAGCTATGTCTCGTCCTACCGAGAAGTGATGCGTCTTCGGGAGGAGCTAGAATCGGTCCGGGTTGATTATTCCGAGCTCCAGGGTCATCTTGTGGGCAGCGTAACTGCTGCTTATGAGAACCTGAAGGAACAGGTTCGGGTTTTTGCCCCGGAGGCTGACCTTGCCTTGTTTAGCTTGGATAATATTGTGAAGGATGGCAAAATTGTTCTCGAGACCCTAATGATGATGATGTTGAGCCTCCTCCTGTTCCTTCTACCAAAGTCTCCGTTGTGCCGTCCTCTTCTTCTCAGGCAGTTGAAGTCGTTCAGCCTGAGTCCGATCCTGATGTCCAGATCCTGTTGTTCCTTCTACCAAAGTCTCCGTTGTGCCTCTTCAGACTCGTCCTCCTTCACCCCGGGATGCTGCTACTGGGAAACCTTTGGACTCTCTTTGATTATTTTTGATGTATTTGTGTATAGCCCGGCCTATGGGCTTTGAACTCTTTTATTTTGTAATGGTGTTTTGTTGACTGTTGATACTTCGGTTGCTTGTTTAGCAACTTTGTTTTGAAAAATAAAGTGGCTTTCGAGCTTCCTGGGCTGATTTTGGTGGCCTCTGAAGCTTGCTATTATCATAACTTAGTAGTTTTTATATCCTGTTTGCTTTGCACTCGTCTTGGCACCTTCGTAGGTTTTTATCTGACATGGTCAGCTTGATTCTTTGGCCTGTCGTTGCTCTTATCAATTCTTAAACTGCTGTTTTTCGCTTGGAGTCGCGATACTGAGATTGCCGATTTTTCAACTTGGTTTTTGTTCATTTGTAGCCCTCCTTTTTGGACTTTACTTAAGGTCTCTTCCAAGGGTAGCTTTATCATGTTGGTTCCTGTCAAATTACTTGGTAATTCTCTTTCTTGGACTTTGTTCAAGTCTCTTTCAGGGATTACCTTTGTAGCTTTGTATCTTGGACCGACTTCGTCATGTCGGGCTTTGTCAAGTTTACATGGTAATCCTCTTTCTTGGACATTGTTTAGGTCTCTTTCAGGGATTACCTTCTGTAGCTTTACATCTTGGGCCAACTTCGTCATGTCAGATCTTGTCGAGTTACTTGGTAATCCTCTTTCTTGGACCTGGTTCAGGTCTCTTTCAGGGATCTCCTTCTGTAACTTTGTATCTTGGGCCGACTTTGTCATGTCGGGCCCCATCGAGTTACTTGATAATCTTCTTTTTTGGACCTTTTTAGGTCTCTTTCAGGAATTATCTTTTGTAACTTGTCTTTCTGGGCCGACTTTGTCATGTCGGGCCCTGTCGAGTTACTTGATAATCCTCTTTTTTGGACCGTTTTTGGGTCTCTTTCAGGGATTATCTTCTGTAACTTATCTTTGTAGGAGTCTGACTTCCTCATGTCGGGCTCTTCGAAGTTATAGTAATCCTCTTTTATAGGGTTGGCCAGACCTCTTTCCATGGCTTTACTTATAACTTGGGTTGTTGTGGCTGGTCTGACTTTTTGTGCTGGCCAGCCTTTAAGTTATTTTATAGCAATCCATTTTATTAAGACCTTGTCAGGTAATTTCTATGGATCACTTCTATAACTTCTTGCATTATTCTATTTTCATCTTTGCCGATTTTGTAGAATTTGGGTTTTAGCCCTCGTTTTTATCGTGATCGCGCAGTGAATTCGGTTTTCACTTTCTGTCGATCTGTATCTTTACAATTGGGCGATGAATTTTTTCAGAATAATACGACTTGAGCGTTTGTAGAGAATCTGAAAAATTTTATTAAAAGAGAATGCAAATATACATGAGGAGTTAATTTTCTAAGTCGGGTGGTTTGTAGGTCTTGGCGGGGCGTCTCGTTAAAAAACCTTTTTCAGGAAAAACAGTGCGCCTTATCCAAGATCTTTTATCATCCCTAGCTATAGTACCTTCTTAGGTTGCAGGCGTGCCATGATCTAGGAAGCTCTCACCCGTCGAGTTCGGAAAGCTTGTAGTAGCCCTTTCCCAGTACTTCTATGACTCGGAAGGGTCCTTTCCAGTTTGCTGCCAGCTTTCCTTCTGCAGGTCGAGTTGTTCCTATGTCATTTTGGATTAGGATGAGGTCGTCTTCAGCAAAGGCCCGCTGTATTACTTTTCGGTTGTATCTGGAGGCCATTCGTCGTTTCAACGCCTTTTCCCTTATCCGAGCTTTTTCTCGGATTTCTAGAAGTAAGTCGAGCTCTTCCCTTTGAAGTTGGGAATTGGCTTTTTTGATAAAATGGATTACTCTGGGTGATCCTTCTTCAACCTCTACTAGGATCATTGCCTCCATTCCGTAAGCTAATCGGAAGGGTGACCCCTTTGTCGTGGAATGTGGAGTCATTCAGTACGCCCATAGGACTTGTGGGAGCTCCTCAGCCCAGGCTCCCTTTGCATCCTGTAATCTCCGTTTTAACCCTGCTAATATAACTTTGTTAGCAGCTTCAGCTTGTCCATTGGCTTGGAGGTGCTCAACAGAGGTGAATTGTTGTTTTATATTTAAGTCAGCCACTAATTTTCTGAAGCTTGCGTCTGTGAATTGGGTACCATTGTCTGTGGTCATGGAGTATGGAACTCCGAACCTTGTGACGATGTTTCTATATAGGAATTTCTGACTTCTTTGAGCTGTGGCGTTGGCTAGGGGTTCTGCCTTGATCCATTTTATGAAGTAGTCTATTCCTACTATGAGGAATTTGACTTGTCCTGATCCTTGAGGAAAAGGTCCGAGGAGATCGAGTCCCCATTTTGCGAATGGCCTAGGTGAGGTTACGCTGATGAGTTCCTCTGGCAGAGCAGTGTGAAAGTTGGCATGTTTCTGACATGGTGAACATGTCCTTACAAATTGTGTGGCTTCTTTTTGTAGAGTTGGCCAATAGAATCCTACCCGAAGTACTTTTTTGGCGAGTGCCTGCGCTCCGAGGTGATTGCCCAAATGCTACTGTGTACTTCCTCTAAGACGTATTTTGTGTCAGAAGTCGGCACGCGTTTTAGTAATGGTATTGAAATTCCTCTTTTGTATAAAGTATTATTTATGATGGTGTAGTATTGTGCTTCCCGTTTTAACCTCTTTGCCTCTTTCTCATCTGTAGGGAGGGCTTCTGTTTTGAGGTAATTAATTATGGGAGTCATCCATCCCTGATCGCGACCTGTTATGGCTAAGATTTTTTCTTCTTCTGAGATTGATGGATTCTATAGAATTTCTTGGATAAGGCTTCTATTGTTGCTTTCTGGTTTGGTGCTGGATAGTTTTGAGAGTGCATCGGCCCGAGCATTCTGTTCTCGGGGTATGTGACGAATCTCATACTCTTCGAGTTGTCCGAGCTGTTTCCTGGTTTTGTCCAAATACTTTTTAATAGTGGGATCTTTGGCTTGGTAGCTTCCTGTTATTTGTGAAGTGACTACCTGTGAGTCGCTGAAGACGATAAGTTTTTGAGCTCCAACCTCCCTAGCCAACTTCAAACCAGCTAGTAGTGCCTCATATTGCGCTTGATTGTTTGAGGCAGGGAACCCGAATTTGAGGGAGAGTTTGATTTGGGTTCCCTGGTCACTTTCAATTATTACGCCAACACCACTTCCTGTTTTATTTGAGGAACCATCCACATATAGATTCCATTCTGTGGGGATTTCCGATGTGTCCGTGAATTTCGCAATAAAGTCGGCCAGATATTGAGATTTGATGGCCGTCTGAGCTTCATATTGAAGGTTGAATTCGGACAGTTCGATTGCCCATTGCAAGATTCTACTTGCCAAGTCTGTTTTCTGTAAGATCCCTTTTATGGGCTGGTTGGTTCGAACTTTAATGGTGTGAGACTGGAAATATGGGCAAAGTCGTCGAGATGCTATTATGAGAGCGTAAGCGAACTTTTCTATTTTCTAGTAGTTAAGCTCGGATCCTTGTAATACTTTGCTGATAAAGTATATGGGTTGTTGTCCACTGTTGTCCTCTCGGACCAGTGCTGAGGCTATTGCCCGATTTCCCACCGCGAGGTACAATATGAGTGGTTCTCCTTCCTATGGCCGACTTAGTATAGGTGGCCGTCCCAGGAATCTTTTGAAGTCTTGGAAGGCTTGCTCGCATTCTACTGTCCATTCAAACTCCTTTCCCTTTCTTAGAGTAGCGTAGAAGGGGATATATCTTATTGCTGATCCGGCCAGGAATCTGGACAAGGCTGCCAACCTCCCGTTGAGTTGTTGTACCTCTTTGACACAAGTCGGACTTTTCATGTCGAGTACGGCCCTGCACTTGTCCGGGTTTGCCTCGATTCCTCTCTGTGTGATCATAAAACCCAAGAATTTACCAGCTTCTACTGCGAAGGTACATTTTGCGGGATTGAGTCGCATGCCGTGTCGTTTTATGGTGTTGAATACTTGCGTTAGGTCGGATAATAACTTCTTTTTGTCTTGCGTCTTCACTAACATGTCGTCTACGTAGACTTCCATGATCTTTCCGATGTGATCCAAAAAAACTTTGTTCATTAATCTTTGGTAAGTGGCTCCCGCATTTTTAAGACTGAAGGGCATAACAATGTAGCAGTAATTTGCCTTTGGGGTTAGGAACGAGGTTTTTTTTTGGTCGGGTGGGTACATTGGAATTTGGTTATATCCCGAGTATGCATCCATGAAGGAGAGGTATTTATATCCGGAGGAGGCATCCACCAGAGCATCGATGTTCGGGAGTGGGTAGAGATTGTTTGGGCAGGCTTTGTTGAGATCGGTATAGTCAGTGCACATTCTCCACTTCCCGTTTGACTTTTTTACCAATACGACATTAGCAAGCCATAGCGGGTATTTGACTTCTCTTATGAAACCTACCTCCAGTAGAGCTCGTTCCTCTTCTTCCACGGCTTGAGAGCGTTCTGGTCCTAGCTTTCTACGCCTTTGTTGTACCGTCCGAGATCCTGGGTAGACTGCTAGTTTGTGGCAGATTAGTTTGGGATCTATGCCTGGCATGTCTGCGGCCTTCCACGCAAAGAGGTCGGTGTTGTCTTGTAGAAACTGTATGAGTGATTCTTTTATGTCTCTTTTTAGGAGTGTTCTGATGTTGGTTGTTTGGTCCGGGGTGTACCCAATCTGGATTTTCTCCATTTCTCCTTCAGGTTGTGGGCAGAGCTCCTCCCGTCTCTGAACTCCACCGAGCTCAATTGTGTGGAATTATTCTCCTCTGCCTTTGAGGTTTAGACTTTCATTGTAACAGTGGCGCGCCATCTTCTGATCTGCCTTTATCGTGGTTATTCCTCCTGCAGTTGGGAACTTCATGCATAGATGCGAAGTCGAGACTATTGCACCGAGCTGATTTAACGTTGTCCGACCTATTAGGGCATTGTAAGCTGAACTTACGTCGACTACGATGTAATCTATTTTGAGTGTTATTGACTGACTTCCTTTCCCGAAAGTTGTGTGGAGCAAGATGCATCCCATCGGTTGAACTGGGGTATCTCCTAGCCCGAACAGGCTGTCCGGATATGCTCTGAGTTCTTTTTCTTCTAAGCCGAGTTTATCGAAAGCAGTTTTGAATAAGATATCGGCGGAACTCCCCTGGTCTATCAACGTGTGGTGAAGATTTGCGTTTGCTAGTATAATAGTGATGACCATGGGGTCGTCATGCCCTGAGGCGACGCCGAACGCGTCTTCTTTGGTGAAAGTGATCGCCGGGATGTCGGGTGCTTCCTCCTTTCCTGCGACGTGATATACATCTTTGAGATGCCTTTTGTGAGATGATTTGGAGCCGTGTATCATGTGGACATGTCTTTTTGGCGTTCAAGATGATCGCGCGGTTGGTCCGACATCTTCTCCTCTTCTTCTTTTTCTTTGTTCATCATCATAGGTGGCTAGATATTGATCTAGCTTTCCTTCTCGTATGAGCTTGGTTTCCTCCTCCTTTTTTGCCTTTGAGAGGTCGAGCTGGTGGTATTTTTTCCGTGTTGCAAACCATCCACAAGAGATACCCGAAGAGGGGTGTAATTGTGGTATTTTTTTATTTTCTCTCCATGTCGATCTTCCTTCTTTTTGGAATCTTTGTCTTTATCCTGGGGAGTGAACCCGGCCTTCGAGGTCTCTCCTAATCGGGAGTTTTCTTCCATGTTGATGTATTTTTCCGCTTGTTCCTGCACCTTGTTCAGAGATGTGGGGTATTTCTTTGATATAGATTGACTAAAGGGCCCTTCTCGCAAGCCATTAATGAAGCCCATAATAGCGGCTCCTGTTGGCAGGTTCTGTATATCCATGCATGTCTTGTTGAATCTCTACATGTAGTTACGCATGGTTTTCCGCTCTCCTTGTCTGATTCCCAGTAAGCTCGAAGCATGTTTAGCTTTATCCTTTTGGATGGAGAATCTGGCCAGGAATCTCTTAGCCATGTCATCGAAACTTGAGATGGACCTAGGAGGGAGGTTGTCGAACCATCTAATTGCTGTTTTTGTTAAAGTAGTTGGAAAGGCTTTGCAACGAACTGCATCTGAGGCGTCGGTGAGATACATTCTGCTTCTGAAGTTGCTGAGATGATGGCTAGGATCTGTAGTGCCGTCGTATAAGATCATGTTTGGGAGTTTAAAGTCCTTTGGGATTTTTGTCTTCATGATCTCCTTGGTGGATGGATCATGCTCCTTGCGGTTGCTATCTTCAAGAGTAGATCGGCTGGCTTTCGTCTTGACATCGGCCTCAAATTTTAGGAGTTTGTTCTCCAATTCCCGGCGTCGCTTTATTTCCCTTTGTAGGTCCTTCTCGGCCTCTCGTTGGCGTAGGGCTTCTTTCTCAAGTTGTTTTAACCGGTCTTGAAATGCATCCATAGCTCCCTCATTTGGGAAGTTCTTCTTGTTGTTTATTTGAAAAGTATCTTTTGGTGTGGTATCCGCATTTTTGTGCGGCATTCTTTCCTCTAAATCTAAGGTGTGGTCGTTGTCATGGTCGTCCGCCAAGGTGATGGGATGACTTCAGGGTTCCCCGGCAACGGCGCCAATGTTCCGAGGGTTACCTGAAACTGTAGGTCGATCTCGGATGAGATCTTCTGTGTAAGTCAGAGCTGTTGTGTCCGACTTGTTGGACTTGGTGATGGTGCTGATCCTTCATTCCCGGAGGGTGGGGAGTACCTGCAAGGGACTCCGATGCTTAAGTTAGCAAGGGTATTAAGCAGTATTGAGTAGAATCAGAGTATTAGTTATACCTGGGTGCTCCAATGTATTTATAATGGTGTAGAGTGACCTTTGCAGATAAGATAAGTTAGTTATCTTATCTTTATCTTTATCTTTTATCTTTCATGGGAACCGCCTTTATCTCTATAGGCTTGGGTTACCTTTTGGATTGGGGTCGTGTTCCTCTATTTAGGCCTTTTATTGGGCTTTCCTGTGACTTGGCCGAGCTCTTTGAGAAGAGATCGGTTTGTCCTGACCTGAAAAGGTTGGTCACTTTGTCTGTAGAACATTCCGGGTCGGACATCTCGACCCAGGGTATGAACAGAATCCAACAGCATCAGCAGTCCTTTTTCAGCCTCTGAATCAGATTTTTACTCAGGTCCCTCAATTTTAGCCAGAAAATACCTGAAATCACAGAAAAATACACAAACTTATAGTAAAGTCCAGAAATGTGAATTTTGCTTAAAAACTAATAAAAATATACAAAAAAGTACCTAGATCCTACTAGAAACTATCTAAAAACAATGCCAAAAAGCGTATAAATTATCCGCTCATCACTTTAGCAAAACAAAACAAAAAAGCATAAAGAGAAAACAAAACCAAAGAAAATTATTATATAATACTAAAAATTTGTGTAAGTAAGGTGAGTTCATTCCCATCTATTATTGTTTAATGTTTACTAAAAAAGAAACAGATAAAAACATATTATAAGAGGTGCAAAATGCCAAGGACCACAACAAAACCTTAACAAATAATCCTTCAATATGAACATGATTA
Source organism: Arachis duranensis (assembly GCF_000817695.3). NCBI lineage: Eukaryota > Viridiplantae > Streptophyta > Magnoliopsida > Fabales > Fabaceae > Arachis > Arachis duranensis. The sequence continues at coordinate 41,763,642 of NC_029778.3, forward strand.
CTAAGAACTAAGAAGAGAAAGATAACCTAAAGCTATGAATCAGGATTAGCATTAGAACCATGATATATATAATAACGGCATATACATAAATGCATATAGAACAAATTATAGATAAATTGCTATCTAGAGTCTAGACATTTACACTAAAACTCAAAAATCAAAATAAATTAATTTCTAGGAATCTTACAAGACACTGCCATATTCCTCTTCATATACATAAGTGCTGAATACTGGCCCCATTAGTCCCTTAGCCTCTGAACTAGAGCCACCACCACTGCAACTCTTGCTCCACTTCTCACTATTGAAGCAATTAAACCAGCCACATCACTTCTATCATCTTTAGGTCCTAACTCCTAACCCATCAGGAAGTGAGACTAGCTCCACTTCTAAACCATCAAGACTCAAGAGTAACCTTACCATCCAACTAGTTTTTTTCCTCTTGTCTTTCTTCTATCAGTTTTTTGTCTTTCTATTACTTTGTAGTTTCTAATCTTCTCATATCAGTAGTAAAAAAATATGAAAGAAGTATCTAACAATACCTAATTCCAGAAGCACAAAACAAAACAAAACAAAACCAAACCAAGAATATTCACAGAACAAAATAGAAATCCAAAATCAAATGGAAGCACAAAATTGACAAAACAAATCAGAACCAAAGAGAAGCACAGAGGCCAGAGAAAAATAGAAATACAGAACCAGAAAATTGGTTGATGAAAAAATAAATATTCTCCCTTACTTGAAATGAAGGATGCAGAAGACCACGGCAGAAGAGCACGAGAGCAGGGCAACGGTCACGGTAGAAGTGGCGATCGGGGAGGTGGCGAACACGGCAGCGAGAACTGGAGCAATGATGACAACAAGTAGTGGCTGGAAAAGCAATGACCAGCAACAAACAGCGATGACAAGCACCGCAGAAGAAGTGGTGGCAGTGAAGAGGAGATGCTGATATTAAGAGTGAGTGGCTGTGGAGAGAGATTATAAACATCTACGGCGGTGACAACCGGAGGTGGCGGCGATGGCTGGAGGTGGCGGTAGACTGGCGGTGAGGAGAGGGTGAGTGGGTGTAGCCACGGAGCCAGAGACGGGTTTGGGGGTGGAGGTGAAAGTTAGGTTTTTAACTTTTGTTAAATTGAAGGGTGAAAGTGAAAATGATGAGAAGAGCTTTCCAAAATGTCATTTGGCCGTGTCCGGCTGTTTTTTTTTGTTTTTTTGGACAGGGGGTTTGGACACGGGAGACACGCGTGTCGGACGATTATTTCCGTGCGTCATGTCTGAAATGTGTCCGACACGTCGACACGGCAATTAAACAAAGTGTCCATGCTTCATAGTTAAAACATATTAAAACATTGGGGATAAAATTAAAATCAAACATTAAAAATAAAATTGAAATAAAATTTAAACACTGGGGACAAAAATAGAATACATTGTTCAATAATTTTTTTAAAATAAAAATCATATTAATAATCCTTAAAATATACACTTTCATTGAGACTTACTTTAATACAATAACATCTTTTATTAAAAGAAAAGTTATTGTAAATACTATATATTCTTCTTAAAAAATTATATAAAAATATTTTAGAATTATTTAGAAATGGATTTACTTATATTGTTATGGAGGCAATCGGACAAGTGCCTCACTACGATTTAAAGTTTTTTTCGAATAGTATATGATAATAATATTTATTTGCCAATATTAAATTATTAAATTTGACCATAGTATAATTTTCACTCAACTTTTGGCACTTAACATTTAATTTCTGAATTTATTTAAACCCCTAACATTTTAAAATCGTCTCAAATTTTGTCACGTAGTTAGTGATCTGTTAACAGAATTAATGGTGCGATAAAATTGAAACGATTTTGAAATATTAAGAACTTAAATAGGACAAAAATGTTGGAGGATAAAATGTTACATTACTCTCAGAAGAATTATCAAAATGATAGTAAATTTCAACGGAATGAATTGCAATACGAATTCAATATTTTGACTCATATTTGTAGAGTGGCTAATGTATAAATTTCCAAAAAAAGAAAAAAAGAATGTGGTACATATACTATTAAGTATAAATTATATTTTTTTCTAATATATTGAACTTCTTTAATATGTAATTTAATTAAATTTTTATTTTTAACTTTTAAATAAATTTTAATTTTTTCAATAATTTTAATTTTTTATGACAAATAATTATTCAATTTTTTTTAATTTTTCTCTTAATCAAAAATTAATTTACTTAGAATGTAAGTTATGTGATTAAAAATAAAATTAAAAGATAAATTAATTTAGAATAAAAATAATGTAATTAAGAATAATTTACTTGGATGTAATTAAAAAAATACTTGAATAATTATCTATCATAAAAGAATTGATATTATTGAAGGATGAAATTAAAATTTATTTTAAAATTAAAAATAAATTTTAATTATATTAAAGAGGTATAATTTAAACTTTATTATATATGTACCATGCTCTTTTTTTCTTTTCCACAAGTTTATGTACTAGTCATTTTACAAATGTTTCATATTGAGTAATAATTTTTAAGAGTAAAATTTAAAAAAAAATTACTTATAATAAAAATAATTTACTTAGATGTGATTAACAAATAATTGAATAACTATATACCATAAAAAATTTGATATTATTAAATGATAAAACTAAAATTTATTTCAAAGTTCAAAATAAAATTCATTTAGAGCAAGCACATGGGGAGCATATGCCCCCACTTAAATTCTTCTTTTCTCTCTTATGTTCTTTTAGGATCTTCTATGTCTTTTATTTTCCATTTTTTTCATTTCTTTACAAAAAATAAAACCCTTTTTCTTTTTTTCATCTCTTTTTTCATTCTATCATATTTGTTCAAAACTTCTTACCTAATCACAACACACTAGATTTAATTTTCATTCTTAGCGTCTCTATTTTAATATTTCACTTATACTCCAATTTTATTTTTCATAACCTCATTAATGAAATTCAAGTTTTAGCAGGTAATAGAAGAATTTCAAATCTTGAATTTCAATTATTATTAAACGTTTAAGGTAATTCTTTGATTTAATAATTAGTTATATCTCTAATTTTGCCATCTCTATATTTATGAGTATGTATAAATTTGAATTAGGATTAGAAAATTTGTCATCCCTATATTACTTAATATGAATTTCTTATCTCTAAACAAAAATATGACTTTTAAGGTAAAGTTTATATTGTCTTGTGTAGGTTATAAATATAATATTTACTCATTAAATTACAAAACTCACTCTATTGTATTCTCATATTTTTTAGATACAGGTGTCAATCCAGGTTCTATTTCATCCGTCCCACAGTAGATCTTAGTCTTTTCAGTGAGCTCTTCTTCTATCCAAGGACTATATTTGTATGTGGTGGAACCTTTGTGCTAAAAATCTAGATTATGTTAATACTTCATTTGTCACAGACACGATCCTCTTGCGAGTTATGTAATTTTGGAAGTCAAAATCTTTGGATAGAAATTATGATTTGGTTATGTAAAACTATGGAATCAACTATATACTTTAGTTATGAACTTAAAATATATAATGTGACTTTTGATATATTTGATTTGTGAATATATTTGGGATATATTGTTGTTATTATTGATATAGGAAGATAATACTCATTTTGGCAAGATTTTAGAATAGAAGATACTTTGTCTGTTTTTCTGTAAATTTTGTTGATTGGCTTGCTAAGAAATTTGTCCCTTGAGCACTAATCATAGTTTGATTTGGGCCATGATAAAGTGGTATAAGAGCCTTAGGTATTCTTGTATAATATAGAACAAGTGTCCTTTTATAAAATCACAATTGTGCAACCGGCCTATTTTCACAAAGTGTGATGTTACCAGAGGCATTATCCTCAATTCTTTGTTCTCGAGTGGAGCTATTCGTGCTTTTGACACTACTGAATCTTTTTCCTCCACATGGAGTGCCTCAACAAGGAGAAAGAAGCCAAAAAATAGCTAGTAGGCGTGGATGAGAAATACCACGTGAGAGAGTTCAAGAGAATTCCATAGTAGAAGATGCTCAAGCGGACTTAGCAGTTGAAATGAGAGGAATGAAACCTTTAATTTGGTGCTACAAGCCCTAACAAATCAAAATAAGGGTGAAGCAGGACTTACTAATGTGTCAAATCTTCAACTTCAAAAAATTCATCAATTGTTTGGGGATTAAGAACTGCCAATTGAGAAGTATCTGAAGTTAAATTCATTCATTTTCATTGGGGATTCCTTAGACAATGATCTACAATAATATATAGAAGATACAAAAAAAATATTCGCATTCTCAAGTGCACCAAAAAATGGGTTAATGAGTTGGTATCCTACAACTTGCGTGATTTAACAAGCTATTGGTATGAGTCTCTTCTTGAGAGAAAAAAAGCAACTGGACTTCCTCCTCCTTCTTGGGAAGAGTTCACAGAAGAGTTTCTTGTTCGATTTTATCCAGCTAACAAGCAAGTAGAGGATACAATTGCCTTCGAAAGATTAAGGCAAGAGAATATGTAAATGATCAAATATGCTAAGGAGTTTACTAACTTTCTAAGAGTGCTCCTTACTTAGAGACGGAAGTTTGCCGGTTTATTCATGGGTTGGCAGAACCTATGTTCACTACTCTTATACCTGAAGTTGGACGCATATCTTTCAAGCCCATCCTAAACTCCGCTTATGGAAGTGAAGTTGAAAAAGCGAAAAAAAATGCTTATAATGATGTTGGTAAGAAGTCCAAGATGCAGGAACAATTTTCCAGTGGATATAGTTTAGGGAGATTTTAGTCTTATCATGGTTAGAACAATTGATAAACTATAATTTTATGGTTTATTTTGGGTTGAATTAAGTGGATTTTGTCAACTCTTTTCATGTAACACTCTAATTACCTTAAACCTTACCTCATGTCGTAAAGTAAAGGTTAATTAAAAGTCACGACAATTCTAAAGCTTATACGATAATAGAAAGAGATAATAGTTCTAGAAGCCTGATGAAGAAATAAACTCAAAAACCGAGTTACAAAAGCGTGAAACATTCACACGAAGCTAAAAGCAAAAAGGCACAAGATATAGATACAAAATAACAAGGTATATATAGATATATGAGTATAATAGTTATAGAGTACTAGCCGCAGCCAGTGGAGTTTAGGCCGACTAGTTATATAAAGACATACAGAGTTCTGATAGAGTTTTGAATGTTAAAATAAAACACATCATATATCTCTCAAAGTTGGCCTCTAAGGCAAATAAAAAGCAAAAGTGAGAGTACTAAACAAAAGTAATCAAAATGCAAAAGATGATAGGAGATCCTCCACTCTGTCACCATTACGTAACTCACTGGGGTGAGTTACAACCTGCATCTGAAAAACAACAACAGAATATGGTATGAGAACCAGAGGTTCTCAGTATGGTAACAATGTTCAGTAATGTAAGATGTAATATTCCATAATGCCAGAGGCAATCCTAGAACTTCACATCGAGCACAAGATTCAAACTTAAAGCATAACTAAATTTTAAAACCATAAATGAATCAAGGTAGTCTATCTTAAAGAATTTCTAAACTAACATTTACACCGCTGACCCACAGCCTTCGCCAGCCTAACTGCCATGCGATCCCATCGCCACCACCTACCGAACCTCCTCAATCCCAGAAGAAAACACAAGTAATTCATACAAGTAAAGAACAAGTAATTATCATGTATAGCAAGTAAAGCAAGAAGCAATTAAGCATGTTATACAATTAGGCAAACAATGCAAGTCAGCAAAGCAAACAAACATATATAATATGTGATAAACCACTATTTTATGGTTTATTTTGTATTGAATTGAGTGGATTTTATCCATTATTCTCACACTCAGTGGTGGAGCTTAACTAGGGCAATGGGGGGCCATGGCCCCTCCCCCCCAAATTTTTTTTATAAAAAAATTAGTAGTAGTTCTTCAAAAAATAAAGAGTAGTTTAGTTGACTCAAATGCTTTACTATAATTTAGGACACCCAGGTTCAACGCCTATTTTTAGAGTGGACCTTTATTGGCTTTACAACACATCTAACAAAAAAAGTTATCTAACAAAAATCATCATGTTTGCTGCTTTGTTTCTCATTCTAAAAACATGTTTTGTTTCTCATTCTAAAATTAGGTATTTTTTATTTGTTTAATTTAATATTATTTTATATATTACTATTTATTTAATTTAATTTTTCATATGATAAAAAATATTAGAATATCCAATAAGTATTGATATTATTGTATTTGTATAAATTGATAAAAAAATCAATAAATATTATAAATTTTAATATTTATCCTTCTAATTTTTTTACATATTTTACAAGATATATATTCAAATTTTTATAGAAAAATAATGATGAAAAATCAAAGAATTGATGCATTTTTTAAGAGGAAGACTAATATTCAAGAAGGAAAATATATAACTTCTACAATATCAACACCTATAAATGGTTCTTCTACGAAGAAAGTGAGATACTGGTAGCGTGAAATTGTGATCAATACTTTTCACAAATCAAATAATCCCCGGTAATGAATCCAAAAACTTGGTGTTCAATACCATGGCATAAACACAACTTCGCACAACTAACCAGCAAGTGTACTGGGTCGTCCAAGTAATAAACCTTA
>NC_029778.3:41773367-41774195 GCF_000817695.3 Arachis duranensis
AATTAAGATTCCAACTTGTTGAATGGGGTTGGTAAGAACTTCCCAACCTCTTCCTCGGATCTCCGGATATTCACTCTTTTTGAGTGAAAAAGGGACCTCGGGGATCACCTTTTTCAAGGCCACAACTTCATAGAAGTGGTCTTGATGCACCCTTGAGATGAATCTCTCCATCTCCCATGACTCCGAGGTGGAAGCTTTTGCCTTCCCTTTCCTCTTTCTAGAGGTTTCTCCGGCCTTGGATGCCATAAGTGGTTATGGAAAAACAAAAAGCAATGCTTTTACCACACCAAACTTAAAAGGTTTGCTCGTCCTCGAGCAAAAGAAGAAAGAAGAGAGTAGAAGAAGAAGAAATGAGAAAGAAGGGAATGGCTTTGTGTTCGGCCAAAAAAAGGGGAGAAGTGGTGTTTAGGTTGTGTGAAAATGAAGGAGTGAAGGAGGGTTTATATAGGAGTGGGGGAAGGGTAGGGTTCGGTCAAGTGAGGGTGGGTTTGGGTGGGAAAGTGGTTTGAATTTGAATGGTGAGGTAGGTGGGGTTTTATGAAGGATGGATGTGAGTGGTGAAGAGAAGTATGGGATTTGATAGGTGAAGGGTTTTTGGGGAAGAGGTGTTGAGGTGATTGGTGAATGGGTGAAGAAGAGAGAGAGAGTGGTGGGGTAGGTGGGGATCCTGTGGGGTCCACAGATCCTGAGGTGTCAAGGAAAAGTCATCCATGCACCAAATGGCATGCAAAAAATGCGTTTCTGGCTAATTCTGGCGTTAAACACCGGGCTGGTGCCCATTTCTGGCGTTTAACGCCAGCTTCTTGCCCTTTTCTGGCGTTTAACGCC
>NC_029778.3:41776807-41778660 GCF_000817695.3 Arachis duranensis
CTTCAAGGTCCTTTCAGGTTCAGGATCAGCCTCAACAAGAATGCTTTTGTCTTTGCTCCTGCTCATATAAAAGAGAAGAGAACAAGAAAATATGGAATCCTCTATGTCACAGTATAGAGATTCCTTGAGGTGTCAGAGGAAAAGAAAAATAGAAGGTAGAAGTAGAAAATTCGAACTTATCAAAGAAGATGGAGTTCGAATTGTGCATTAAGGGATAGTGTTAGTCCATAAATGGAAGGATGTGAGAAGAGGGGAAGTAATTTTCGAAAATTAAGTAAAAGATTTTGAAAACATTTTGAAAACTTCAATTGATTTTCGAAAACAAAAAATGAAAAAGAAGTAAAGTGATTTTTGAAAAAGATTTTGAAATTAAAAATCAAAAAGATTTGATTGAAAACTATTTTGAAAAAGATATGATTAGGAAGATATGATTGAAAAGCATTTTAAAAAGATTTGATTTTGAAAATTAATAACTTGGCTATCAAGAAAAGATAAGATTCAAACATTAAACCTTTCTCAACAGAAAAGGCAACATACTTGAAATGTTGAATCAAATCATTAATTGATAGCAAGTATCCTTGAAAATAGAAAGAAATTGATTTTGAAAAAGATTTGATTAAAAAGATTTGATTTGAAAAAGATTTGATTTTGAAAAACTTTGAAAACTTGAAAAAAAAATTGCATTAAAAACAAAATCTTCCCTCTTTTGCCATCCTGGCGTTAAACGCCCAGAATGGTGCACATTCTGGCGTTTAACGCCCAAAAATCTACCCTTTTGGGCGTTAAACGCCCAACCAGGTACCCTGGCTGGCGTTTAAACGCCAGTCTGTCCTTCTTCACTGGGCATTTTGAATGCCCAGCTTTTTCTGTGCAATTCCTCTGCTGTATGTTCTGAATCTCCAATTCTCTGTATTATTGACTTGAAAAGACACAAATTAAAAATATTTTTGGATTTTTAATAGTGAGTAATAATCAAAATGTGACTAAAATCAAATAACAATGCATGCAGGACACCAAACTTAGTAGTTTGTATACTACTGACACTAATGAGAATGCATATGAGACACATAAACACTCAAGTCAAGAGAATTCAAAGATCAGAGTAAGAAATCATCAAGAACAACTTGAAGGTTAATGAAGACACATGCATGAATGCAAGAAGAACAGAAACATGCAATTGACACCAAACTTAAAATGAAACACTAGACTCAAACAAGAAACATAGAATATTTTTGGTTTTTATGATTTTGTAATTTTTTTGTGCTTTTTCGAAAATTAAGTGGAAAAGAAAATAAAGGTATCAAAATTCTTAATGAGAATTCCAGGAATCATGCAATGTTTAGTCTAAGACTCCGGTCCAAGAATTAGACATGGCTTCACAGCCAGCCAATCTTTCAAAGAAAGCTTCGGTCCAAAACACTAGACATGGCCAATGGCCAGCCAAGCCTTAGCAGATCACTGCTCCAACAGTAAGATTGATAAAAATCAACAAGCTCTTGTGATGATAAGTTGAAACCTCGGTCCAATGAAATTAGACATGGCTTCACAGCCAGCCAGACTTCAACAAATCATCATGAAACTCTAGAATTCATCTTCAAGAATTCTGAAGAAAAAAAAATACCTAATCTAAGCAACAAGATAAACCGTCAGTTGTCCAAACTCAACAATCCCCGGCAACGGCGCCAAAAACTTGATAGCGCGAAATTGTGATCAATACTTTTCACAACTCAAATAATCCCCGGTAATGAATCCAAAAACTTGGTGTTCAATACCATGGCATAAACACAACTTCGCACAACTAACCAGCAAGTGAACTAGGTCGTCCAAGTAATAAACCTTACGCGAGTAAGGGT
>NC_029778.3:41785408-41786546 GCF_000817695.3 Arachis duranensis
TGATTTTTGAAGATTTGAAGGTGAATGATGAAAGGTTGAAATGTGTTTATGTAGAAAAGTATGGGTCAAAAAAAGAAAGTTTGAAAAAAATTTGATCGGAAAGCAAAATCTCGGTCCCCACCTTTCTGGCATTAAACGCCCAGAATGGCATCCATTCTGGCGTTTAACGCCCATTTGCTAGCCAATGTGGGCGTTTAACGCCCAGCCAGGTGCCATGGCTGGCGTTAAACGCTAGAATCCCCTTTGTCATTGGCCGTTTTGCTAAACGCCCAGGATGCTGCACACCTGGCGTTAAACGCCCAGAATGGTGCCCATTCTGGCGTTTAACGCCCAAAATGGCACCTTTAATGGCGTTAAACACCGAGAATGGTGTCCATTCTGGCGTTTAATGCCCAAAGTACCCCTTACTGGCATTTTTTTCGCCAGTAAGCTCTTTTTCTCTTCTTTTTGCACCGAATCCTTCTGTAACTCTGTGAATTCCTTCATTTTTGATACTTGCCCTTGTAGAAACAAAACATATAACTTTGTAATGACTGGGTTGCCTCCCAGCAAGCGCTTCTTTACTGTCTTTAGCTGGACCTTCATTGAGAATCACTCAAGTCTTAGTTTTGAGCATTCTTGCTCAAAATTGTTTTCAAGATAATGCTTGATCCTCTGTCCATTAACAATGAACTTTTTGTTAGACTCAGCATCCTAGAACTCAACATATCCATATGGTGATACTCCTGTAATCACATACGGACCCCTCCAACGAGATTTAAGCTTTCCTGGGAACAATCTGAGCCTAGAGTTGAATAGCAGAACTTTTTGTCCTGGCTCAAAGACTCTGGATGACAACTTCTTGTCATGCCACTTCTTTGCCTTTTCCTTATAAATTTTTGCATTTTCAAAGGCATTGAGTCTGAACTCCTCTAGCTCATTTAGTTGGAGCAATCTTTTTTCACCAGCTAATTGAGCATCCATGTTTAGGAACCTGGTTGCCCAGTAGGCTTTATGTTCCAGTTCCACGGGCAGATGACAGGCCTTCCCATACACCAGTTGGTATGGAGAGGTTCCTATAGGAGTCTTGAATGCCGTTCTGTATGCCCACAGAGCATCATCCAAACTCTTTGCCCAATCCTTTCTTCGGGCTATCACA
>NC_029778.3:41787339-41789833 GCF_000817695.3 Arachis duranensis
CTGGGTTTTGAATCCTACTTTGTGAGTAAGTACTTAAGAGCAGCATGGTCAGTGTACACAATCACCTTTGATCCCACTAGATAGGATCTAAACTTGTCAATGGCATAAACCACTGCAAGTAATTCTTCTGTGCATCATTTAGAACACGGCTGGCATAATAAATGACGTGTAGAAGTTTGTTATGCCTCTGTCCCAACACTGCACCAATGGCATGGTCACTGGCATCACACATTAGTTCAAATGGCAATGTCTAGTCTGGTGCAGAGATGACTGGTGCTGCGACCAGTTTAGCTTTCAGGGTCTCAAATGCCTGCAGACACTGTGTGTCAAACACAAATGGTGTGTCAGCAGCTAGCAGGTTGCTCAAAGGTTTTGCAATTTTCGAAAAATCCTTTATAAACCTTCTATAGAATCTTGCATGCCCCAGAAAGCTTCTGATTGCCTTAACATTGGCAGGTGGTGGTAATTTTTCAATTACCTCTACCTTTGCCATATCCACCTCTATTCCCCTGCTTGAAATTTTGTGCCCAAGGACAATTCCCTCAGTCACCATAAAGTGACATTTCTCCCAGTCTAAAATCAGGTTAGTCTCTTGGTACCTTTTCAGGACAAGTGCTAGGTGGTCAAGACAGGAGCTGAATGAGTCTCCATATACTGAGAAGTCATCCATGAAGACTTCCAGGAATTTCTCTACCATATCAGAGAAGATGGATAACATGCATCTCTGAAAGGTTGCAGGAGCATTACACAGACCAAAAGGCATCCTCCTGTAGGCAAACACGCCAGAAGGGCAAGTAAATGCTGTTTTCTCTTGGTCCTGAGGATCTACTGCAATTTGGTTGTAACCTGAATAGCCATCCAAAAAGCAGTAATAATCATGACCAGCTAGTCTTTCTAGCATTTGGTCTATGAATGGTAAAGGAAAATGATCCTTTCTGGTGGCTGTATTGAGCCTTCTGTAGTCAATACACATACGCCACCCTGTGATTGTTCTTGTAGGAACCAGTTCATTTTTTTCATTATAAACCACTGTCATGCCTCCCTTTTTGAGAACAACTTGGACAGGGCTCACCCAGGGACTATCAGAAATAGGATAAATAATCCCAACCTCTAGTAATTTAGTGACCTCTTTCTGCACCACCTCCTTCATGGCTGGATTTAGCCTCCTCTGTGGCTGGACCACTGGTTTGGCATTATCCTCCAACAGGATTGGTGGACGAAATTATGATCACTACAACTTCGCACAACAAACCAGCAAGTGTACTGCGTCGTCCAAGTAATAAACCTTACGCGAGTAAGGGTCGATCCCACAGAGATTGTTGGTATGAAGCAAGCTATGGTCACCTTGTAAATCTTAGTCAGGCAAACTCAAATGGATATGGGTGATATACGAATAAAGCATAAAGATAAAGATAGAGATACTTATGTAATTCATTGGTAGGAATTTCAGATAAGCGTATGAAGATGCTATACGTACTAATTTTTATTTTAGAGGTCGTAATACCTTGCCATCTCTGAATTATGACTTAAGCATAAGACTCTGTATGGTAGGGTGTTACATCCAGCACCACAAAGTCAGTTGGAAAGGTGAATGGCCCAACCTTGACAATCATGTCTTTTATTATGCCTGATGGATATTTAATGGAGCCATCAGCAAGTTGGAGGCATATCCGGGTTGGTTTGACTTCTTCAGTCAACCCAAGCTTTCTAATAGTAGATGCAAGTATTAGAGTGATACTTGCCCCAAGATCACATAGAGCTTGCTTGGTACAAGTACACTCAAGTGTGCATGGTCTTATAAAGCTTCCGGGATCTTTAAGCTTCTCAGAATGGCTGCACTACATTTTTCAGTGAGGTAAACTTTTTCAATTTCCCTCCAATATGCACTGCATTCTTCAGTGAGAAATACTTTTTCAGTTTCTCTCCAATCTTTCTTATGACTTAAGATCTCTTTCATGAACTTAGCATAAGAAGGTATTTGCTCAAGTGCCTCTGCAAACGGAATCTTTATTTCAAGAGTCCTTAGATAGTCTGCAAAGCGGGCAAACTGCTTATCCTGTTCTGCTTGGCGGAGTTTCTGAGGATAAGGCATCTTGGCTTTATATTCTTCAACCTTAGTTGCTGCAGGTTTATTCCTTACAGAAGTGGTTGAAGAAGCCTTTTTAGAGGGATTACTGTCAGCACTCTCAGGTGTCTGATCCTCCCTTAGCGTCTGAACGCCAGGACTGGGTGAAGATTGGGCGTTTAACGCCAACTTTTCTCCCTTCTCTGGCGTTTGAACGCCAGAACTGGGCAGGGAATGGGCGTTTAACGCCAGCTTTCCTCCCCTTTCTGGCGTTTGAACGCCAAAAGTAATCCTCTCTGGGCTCTTACTGTCCTGAGAGGGATTTTGGACAGTGGTTTGGTTATCCTATGTCAATTGTTCCTTATTTGGATTTTTGCTACTTTGAGCAGTGTTATTCAATGTCTTCCCACTCCTCAGTTGAACTGCTTG
>NC_029778.3:41790150-41791426 GCF_000817695.3 Arachis duranensis
TTAGCTGTGTCATCCTCTTTGGAGGGTAAAAGTGATTCAGGAATTTGTCTGATAACTGTTTCCATGTCTTTATGCTTGCTGTAGGTTGGTTATTCAACCACCTCTTAGCTTGATCTTTTACAGCAAATGGAAACAGTAATAGTCTGTAGACATCCTGATCCACCTCTTTATCACGTACTGTGTCAGCAATTTGTAAGAACTGTGCCAGAAACTCAGTAGGCTCTTCCTGTGGAAGACCGGAATACTGGCAATTTTGCTGCACTATGATAATGAGTTGAGGATTTAGCTCAAAGCTGCTTGCTTTGATGGGAGGTGTACAGATGCTACTCCCATATGCAGCTGTAATGGGGTTAGCATATGACCCCAGAGTCCTTCTGGACTGTTCAATTCCACTTAGGTCCATGATGGATAAAGGGAAATGATATGGATTGCAAGTAGATAAATTTTTTTTTAAAAATGACCGAAAATAATAAAATAAAACAACAGAAAAATAAAATAAAATGTCGAAAACTAAAAGACAAATAAAATCAAAGCAAATTGAAAACTAAATCAATCAACTAATTAAAAAGATTTTGGAATTGGCAATTAAAAAGATATGATTGAAAATTTTTTGTTTGAAATGAGGAAAGAGAAAAACAACAAAATGACACGAAACTTAGAATTTTTAGAAAATCAGACATAAATTTTTGAAAACTTAAAGGAAAAACACAAAGAGGACACCAAACTTAGAATTTTTAAGGATCAAAAAGGGACTAAGGACATGCAAATTCGAAAATTAAGAGAAAAAACAAAAGCATGCAATTGACACGAAACTTAAAATATGAAACTAGACTCAATCTAAAAGACTCTAAACTAACAAAAATAAAACAATCCTAATCTAGGCAACAAGATAAGCCGTCAGTTGTCCAAACTCGAACAATCCCCGGCAACGGCGCCAAAAACTTGGTGCACGAAATTGCAATCACACTTTTGTAATTCCGCACAACTAACCAGCAAGTGCACTGGGTCGTCCAAGTAATACCTTACGTGAGTAAGGGTCGATCCCACGGAGATTGAAGGCTTGAAGCAAGCTATGGTTATCTTGTAACTCTTAGTCAGGATATCAATAATTATCAGGGTTGATTGTAAAAAGCAAAAGAACGTGAAATAAGTACTTGTTTTGCAGTAATGGAGAATAGGTTGAGGTTTTGGAGATGCTCTATCTTCTGAATCTCTGCTTTCCTACTGTCTTCTTCTTCAAGCACGCAAGGCTCCTTCCATGGCAAGCTGTATGCAA
>NC_029778.3:41791535-41791807 GCF_000817695.3 Arachis duranensis
AGTTTTCAATCAGGTTGGAATAGAATCCAGTGATTCTTTTGCGTCTGTCACTAACGCCCAGCCCTCAGGAGTTTGAAGCTCGTCACAGTCATTCAATCATTGAATCCTACTCAGAATACCACAGACTAGGTTTAGACCTTCCGGATTCTCTTGAATGCCGCCATCAATTCAAGCTTATACCACGAAGATTCTGATTAAGGAATCCAAGAGATATCTACTCAATCTAAGGTAGAACGGAGGTGGTTGTCAGGCACACGTTCATAATTGAGAAT
>NC_029778.3:41794104-41794635 GCF_000817695.3 Arachis duranensis
CTAACCATGTGCTTGTGTCATGAAGGTCCAAGTGAAAAGCTTGAGACTGAGTGATTAAAGTCGTGATCGAAAGCAAAAGAGTATGCTTAAGAGCTCTGGACACCTCTAACTGGGGACTCTAGCAAAGCTGAGTCACAATCTGAAAAGGTTCACCCAGTCATGTGTTTGTGGCATTTATGTATCCGGTGGTAATACTGGAAAACAAAGTGCTTAGGGCCACGGCCAAGACTCATAAAAGTAGCTGTGTTTAAGAATCAACATACTTAACTAGGAGAATCAATAACATTTTGAAATTCTAAGTTCCTAGAGATGCCAATCATTCTAAACTTCAAAGGAAAAAGTGAGATGCCAAAACTGTTCAGAAGCAAAAAGCTACAAGTCCCGCTCATCTAATTAGAATTAATATTCATTGATAATTTGGAATTTATAGGATATTTTCTTCTTTTTATCCTAATTGATTTTCAGTTGCTTGGGGACAAGCAAAAAGTTAAGTTTGGAGTTGTGATGAGCGGATAATTTATACGCTTTTTG
>NC_029778.3:41794753-41821477 GCF_000817695.3 Arachis duranensis
AGTTTTTATGATAAATTCACATTTCTGGACTTTACTATGAGTTTGTGTGTTTTTTTTGTGATTTCAGATAATTTCTGGCTGAAATTGAGGGACTTGAGCAAAACTCTGAAAAAGGCTGACAAAAGGACTGCTGATGCTGTTGGAATCTGACCTCCCTGCACTCAAAATGAATATTCTGGAGCTAAAAAACTCCAAATGGCGCGCTCTTAACGGATTTGGAAAGTAGACATCCATAGCTTTCCAGCAATATATAATAGTGCATACTTTATTCGGGAATTGACGACGTAAACTGGCGCTCAACGCCAGTTCCATGTTGCTGTCTGGAGTAAAACGCCAGAAACACGTCACGACCCGGAGTTGAACGCCCAAAACACGTTACAACTTGGCGTTCAACTCCAAGAGAAGCCTCAGCTCGTGGATAGATCAAACTCAGCCCAAACACATGCCAAGTGGGCCCCGGAAGTGGATTTATGCATCAATTACTTACTCATGTAAACCCTAGTAGCTAGTCTAGTATAAATAGGATAATTTACTATGGTATTGGACATCTTTTGATCACTTTAGATCTTAGGATCATCGTGGGATGATTAGTTCTCAGATCATGGGGGCTGGCCATTCGGCCATGCCTAAACCTTTCACTTATGTATTTTCAACGGTGGAGTTTCTACACACCATAGATTAAGGGTGTGGAGCTCTGCTGTACCTCAAGTTTCAATACAATTACTATTATTTTCTATTCAATTCTCCTTATTCTTATTCCAAGATATACGTTACACTTCAACTTGATGAATGTGATGATCCGTGACACTCATCATCATTATCACCTATGAACGCGCGTGATTGACAACCACTTCCGTTCTACCTTAGGCCGCGCGCATATCTCTTAGATTCTCCAACAGAATCTTCGTGGTATAAGCTAGATAGATGGCGGTATTCATGGGAATCCGGAAAGTCTAACCTTGTCTGTGGTATTCCGAGTAGGATTCCGGGAATTCGGAAAGTCTAACCTTGTCTGTGGTATTCCGAGTAGGATTCTGGGATTGAATGACTGAGACGAGCTTCAAACTCCTGAAGGCTGGGCGTTAGTGACAGATGCAAAAGAATCAAGGGATTCTATTCCAACCTGATTGAGAATCGACAGATGATTAGCCGTGCCATGGAAAAGAGTAAGAAGAATTGGATGAATGTAATATGAAAGTAGAGATTCAAGAGGAGCACAGCATCTCCATACGCCTATCTGAAATTCCCGCTATTGATCTACATAAGTATTTCTATCCTATTTTATTTTCTGTTTATTATTAATTTTTGAACTTATCCATAATCAATTATTATCCGCCTGACTGAGATTTACAAGGTGACCATAGCTTGCTTCATACCAACAATCTCTGTGGGATCGACCCTTACTCACGTAAGGTATTACTTGGATGACCCAGTACACTTGCTGGTTAAGCACCACATACCAAGTTGAGCGCCATTGTTAGAGATCCCAATTTCGTGCACCAGAGACGATGAATGCTGAAGAGGTTGAAGACGGGAAGCGAGACCAGGAATCACCTTTTGAACAAGTGAGGCATCAACAACCACCAATGGCACCATGGAGAGGAGTGTGAAAACGCAAAAACAAAAGTCCCAGGCGAGCCAAACGAAATAGAAGAATAAAGAGAAAAGGGGAAGCTACAACAAGCAAGAGAAAGAGAAACAGAAAAGAGAAAGCTTTGGTGTATTTCAAAATGAAATAAGAAAGTGGGAGGCAAAAGAAACGGAACGTCAAGGAGTTAATGGGGCGTTAAAAACCCTCGCACGTTCCCAAGGCAAGAAACGCCCGTTTTCAAAAAAAAAAGAGGTAAAAGAAAAATGCTCCAGATTCAAAGGGAAGCTATATAAAAAGAGATCAACAAATGCTCAAGCTCGGCTTCTCCAGAGAAGGATCGAAGTCCTAAAACTAAGGACTCGACCTCAAAAGGAAGACCACACTTGAGCAGGGGCACTGTTCATACCTTGGGTCGAGCTGTCCGACCCGGGTTGATTGACGACAAGTCGACCGACCTCTTCAGGTCAGGACTATCTGACCTCTTCTCAAAAGAGCTCAGCCAAATCACCAGGAAAGCCCAAAAAAGGGCCCAAATAGAGGAACACGACCCAAATCCAAAGGCAGCCCAAGCCTATAGAGATAAGGGCGGTCCCTTTAAAGATAAAATGACTTTACTCAAAGATAAGATAAGATAAGATAACTATCTTATCTCCAGAAAGGTCACTCCACACTATTATAAATACACTGGAGTACCCAGGTATAACTCATACTCAGATTCTACTAAAAACCTGCTTAATACCCTTGCTAACTTAAGCATCGGAGTCCCTTGCAGGTACCACCACCCTCCGGTGGCAAAGGATCAGCATCACCACCAAGTCCAACAAGTCGAACACGGTGGCTCCGGCCACCATCATCAAGTCGGACACAACAGCTCCGACCAGTATAGAAGATCTCGTCCGAGATCGACCTACAATTTCAGGTATCCCTCAGAACAAATACCTTGCTTACTTGATATCTGAACTATTTGCCTTATATGCTTCTACTCGTGCTTTACTTTCATTGTATATTACCTGTGTTTTCTACTGGGATTGAGGAGGTTCGAAAGGCGGTGGCGATGGGATCTCATGGAGGATCGGTTGGTGAAGGCTGCGGGACAACGGTGTTTGGTTAGAGTAGAAATCCCCTAAGATAGAGGACCTGGTTTATTTATGCTAATGTTGGTATAATTATGCTTATTTGTTTTAGAATGCTTTAAGCTTGAATCTTGTGATGAATATGGAGCTTAAGATTGCCTTTGGCGTCCCGGGGTCTTATATCCTACATCACTACGCACCGTTACCATAATGAAAACCTCTAGTTCTCATACTATATCTTTCTTGTGTTTTTCAGATGCAGGTCGTAACCCACCTCGGTGGGTTGCTTTGGATGGTGACAGAAGCGGAGGTTCATTTTGTTTATACATCTCTCACTTTTGTATTCTGTCTTTGCCTAGAGGCTTGTATTTTCAGAGAAAAACTTGTATAAGTGGTTTTAAAACTGTAAGGTTTCTGTATGGTCTGTATATGGCTAGCCGGCTTAAACTCCGCGAGTCGTGGCTAGTTCCTTATGATATTACCTTATTATACTATTATCCTATTTATATTACATCTATATCTTGTGCCTTAAGTTAGTAGCTTCGTTAGTACATTTTAAAACTTTTTAAATCCTATTTTTGAGCTGTATCTTTCATCGGGATTCTAGTCTATACTATTCTTTCTATATATACATTGTGTAAGAGCTTAGAACTGTCGTAATCTCTGTTAACCTTTGCTTTACGACGCGAGGTAAGGCTTAGGCTAATTAGGGTGTTACATTTAGTGGTATCAGAGCGATTCGTCCTCGTGAGCCTGAGGGATGGACTAATTGTGCTTTATTGCATACTCCGTGTGTCTTTCTTTGATGCTATTAGGTTATCTACTTGATATTTCATAGCATGCTTGTTTGTGAGTGCCTTTTTGGGATAATTGAAACACTAGGCTTTTGATATTGGGACTGATCACCTCGATATCGATTGTTTGGTGTAGACAGGAAACCCAATGGCCACCCGTGGATGAGGTCGAGTACGTTCACGAGAGAGTAGAAATGAGCAACTGGCTGATAATCATGCCGAATTCATGGCAGCAATGGTGAATCTCACTAATACCATGGAAGCTAATGCTGCTACGACTCTGTAAGCTGTGCAGAGGTTAGCCCAACCGGCCGAAAATGGAAATGAACAGGGAGAAGGTGCTGAGGACAGCTTTGGTGGTGTCCTGAGAACTCTAGCTGCTTTTTGGAAGGCTGACCCGCCGGCTTTCAATGGTTTGACAAACCATACTGAAGCAGACAACTGGTTCTGAGCTGTGGAGGGTGCATTGCTGACTGAACATGTACTGTACGACGAGTTCGTGGAATATGCGACTTATCAACTAGTGGGAGAAGCTCAACAATGGTGGGAACGAGAGCACTGACTACTACACCAACAGAACGTGAACATTACTTGGGCGTTATTTGGGGAAGCTTTCTACCGGAAATACTTTCATGAGTCATTAAGGGAGGCCAGATAATTGGAGCTCTTGCAGTTGAAGCAAGGGTCCATGACTATAGCAGAATACACCAGCAAGTTTGAGGGACTCTGTAGGTTCTTGAGGATAAGTCAGGGTACTCCTGAGTCGTGTGAGGAATGGAAATGCATCGGATACGAAGTGGGGTTAAGCGAGGATATCAGGCGTACTGTGGCTCCACTAAAGATGAGGAGATTTTCGGAATTGGTGGACACGGCGAGGTTTGTTGAGGAAAATGCAAGGACGGTAGCCCTGTCAAGGAACACTCATGGAGGGAATTCTAGTAGGGAACTCGATGATCACCTCGGACCAAGGGGACAGAACTTCAAGAAAGATGGACATACTCTCCAGTATCTGCAAGGTCAAGGGAACTTCAGAAGGAGCAACAAAGCTCAGTTTCATCAGGTGAAAGGAAAGGGTCAATGCTATAATTGTGGGAAACTTGGGCATATATCTAAGTTTTGTCGCATCGGGAGGAACCGAGATAAGGATCAGAATCAAAAGTCAGGCCGTGTGTGTACCGTGGATGCACGTGATGCGACAGGGTCGGATCCTCCAACGAGAGGTAAGCGTATGCTTTGAATATCATAAATTTCTTGAATATAAGGGTAGCTTGATTTTATTTTTGCAAAGTCGTCGTTAGGGCTACAAGGGCTTAGAGTTATGTGGGAGAAAATTATGGGGAAGGAAGATTTTTTTGGCGGTAGCCGGGGGTGTCAGACTGGTGATGACGAACGATCGGAGCGGACGTGCCGGAATGGTCACCAAGTATGGTTAGAAATCTTGTCAGTACCCTGTATGGGCGATGGGTGCAGTTCAGCGCTAGTGGCAATGGAAGTATCGACTAATTCCTTTACGGTTTTTAAATATGATTTTTGCGGTTTAAGGTTTAGAATGATTTCTACTCCGGTTTGAGACTTTGGTTTAAATGATTCGATTTTGAGAATTAGTCAAAACTCTTGATTTAAGAGACATGGTTTAAATGAACAGTGAGTTCTTTGATTTTGTTCAATCATGAAAATGGTTTCCAATTTCTCTAATTGAAAGGGATTCAATTTGAAAAGTTTTAATTTAAGAAAATGATGATTTGAAGTAGGCAACTTTTGAGTGAGCTATTTTGACTCCTTTCAGAAAACTCAATAGTGATCTGGTCTAGAATGAACTATTTTGAATGATTTGGTTTTGAAACTAAGATTGGAATTTTGATCCAATGATACGATTTAAAATGGAAAAGTGAGTCCTAAGATTTTGTTCACTTGTAATTTTGGTTTGAAAATTTTAATTCAACAAAAAGGGATTCAAATGGAAAAGTTTTGATTTAAAGTTTTCAATGAATTTAGGCAAATCACGCTTTAAAATATTTGATTTATAAATAAACGGTTTTTGACTCTTTTGATAAAGTTTTAACAATGGACTCATTTAGATTGAAGTTGTTTTAAAGGTTTTGACAAATATTACAAAATCGGTATTTGGTTTAAGGAAAACTTTCGGTTTCTTAATGATGATAATTAGAGTGACGCAGCGGAAGTTGAACGCTATGTTATCGACATGTGAGTTCGGGAAGGGGGAAGTGAAGTTCTTAGGTCACGTGGTGAGCAAAGGGGGAATAACCGTAGATCCTTCTAAGGTGAAAACGGTGATGGAATGGGAAAGACCGACAACAGTGACGGAAGTCAGAAGTTTTTTGGGTTTAGCCGGATACTATAGGAGGTTTATCGAAGGATTTTCCCGGATTGTATTACCGATGACGAAATTGAGAAGGAAAGAAGTCCCATTCGTATGGACGTCAGAGTGCGAAGAGAGTTTACAGACTTTGAAGCAGAGGTTAACTTCAGCGCCTGTTTCAATCTTACCAGAACCGCATGAACCGTTCGAGATCTATTGTGAGGCTTCTTTGAAGGGTTTGGGTTGCGTGTTAACGCAACACCGGAACGTGGTGGCTTATGCATCGCATTAACTGAGGTTGCATAAGATAAACTACCCAACTCATGACTTAGAATTAGCGGCGTTTGTGTTTGCACTGAAGATTTGGAAGCACCACTTGTATAGAAGGAGGTTTAGCGTCTTTTTCTGATCATAATAGTCTCAAGTACATCCTTGATCCGGAAGAGCTTCGTATGCATCAGAAAAGATGAATGAAGTTGCTTAAGGACTACGATTTTGAAATGAGTTATCACCCTAGAAAGGCGAAGGTGGTCGCAGACGCATTGAGTCCGAGATCTTTAACAATTGCTTGATCAAGGAAGAGGAACTAGTGGATAAGTTGTGGATCTTAAGCTGGACATTGGTGAGGTTGCCAAAAGAACTTGTTTGAAGTAGTTGTAGATTCCAAGCGCGTTTAAAATGGAGATTCAGAGGGCTCAACAAGATGAACGGAAGCTTCAGAAATTGTTCCAACCAGTTGGTGATAAAAGGCGTGAGGATTTCACTAGGGATGGTGAAGGATTGTGGAGATATAAGGGGGAGAATTGCATACCGGATGTCAGGAGGTTAAGGCAAGACTTGTTGTCGGCGGCTCACTACAATGGATTTCCTTTTCATCCTGAAGATGCAAAGATGTAGTACGACTTAAAGTTGTTCTGGTGGCCTAAGATGAAAGGTGATGTAGATACAATGGTATCCAAGTGTTTAACGTGTCAGAAGGCGAAGATAGAGCATCAGAAGTCGTTAGGGATGATCCAACCTCTTGAGATTCCTCAGTGGAAGTGGGAAGGAGTTGTGATGGATTTTGAGACCGGCCTGCCAAAGATTAGGTCAGGATTTGATGCGGTTTGGGTGATCAAGGTCCGCTTAACCAGATCCACTCATTTTCTGCCTATCCGAGTGAACTATTCTATGGAGGAGTTGACGAGAGAGAACCTAGACACGGTAGGATATTGAAGAACGAGATGCTTTGGCAACGTCAAAAGTAGGATGCTTCGTGGAGTTACATCGCGTGGTTTGGATTTTTGAGGGCGAAAATATTTTTTAAGGAGGGAAGGATGTAAGAACTAGATTTTTCACGGATAAAATCATTTAAATGCCCAAATTAAATTTCTGAAAGTTAGAATGAGAATTTGGGGATTTAAATATGATTTTTGGACTCAGTGGGTCTTTTTGAGTCAGAAAATGTGTTTTCTGCGAAAAACCATGAGAAACTACGAACCGGCAGTCGAACCGGTTCAAGTCTACCCGGTACCGCACGAAAAAAAGTGAAAACAGTCAAAAACCTTAGAAAAACATTAGAAATGGAAAACCGGGCGTTAGTGTTAAAAATTTGGCCCAAAAATGGGTCGAACGAGCTAAAAATGCTAACGGGTTGAACCGGGCCCAAGTTGGGCCCAAGCTCAACATATAAATGGGTTCATTAAATGAACCCACCAGCCATAACTCTCTCAAAACACAACACTCACGCAGCTGCTAGGGAGGAGAAGAGAACCTCCATTTTCACTATTCACACCTTTCTCCTTTTTCGCGATATCTTGAGCTACAGAGCTCCGATCGCCACACCGTTTGCGGCTACGCGTTCCTTGTGAAGAGCTCTACAAAACCCATCTAAGAAACTCTTGAGGTAATCACGAAATCTTCCCAGTTCCTCTCTTCAAAGTTTCGAGTTTTTAGGGTTTTGGCTAAGTGAGGTTTTGTGATTTTTGGGTGTTTAGGTACACTCTACCTTTGATTGATGTTGGTTTTGGCTTCCAAAACTATTGGGCAAGGTAGGAGGCATTGAAACTCCTGTGAAATTTCAATTATATTGAGCCCTAGGTTGATTTATGATGGTTTATGTACATATAGCTTGTTTATCGTGATGTTTGGAGCTTGTTAATGCTTGTTGGAGATTCTTGCTGTAATAGATTGTGCTTGAAAGCTTGTCTTGGGTTCAATTTGGGGTTTTGGTGCATATTGGGAATCGGCTAAGGTATGGTTTTGGTTTTCTCTATGTAGTATATAATATTCATGGATACTTAGACTAGTGACCCATAGGATAGGGTTGAATTAAAAATGGTTGATGAGTATTGAATGTGGTTGTATGTTGATTTATGATGAATTGATGGTTGTTGAGTTTGATTATGATGATTAATAATGATATGATAAGGATGAATGAATTGTGAGGTTGAGAAGTAGATTGTATTAGTATATATGATGATATGGTTGATAATTTGGTAAGGTAGTTGGAAAAGTATTAATGAGTATTGATTATCATGTGATTTATTGATGTGGAAGTTGAGGATGATGAATGGTAAAGGACATTGTGGTGTTCTTGGTAGTATATGATATAAAGGGTTAATATTGATGAGAAATGAAGTTTTGGTTTTGGTTATTTTTTATGAGAAATTGAGGTAATGGTGAAATTGGGTAAAAGTTGGTTTTTGGTAAATTTTGTCTGATCATAAATTTTGCCTCGGTTTTCAAAATTGAGTGAAATTTGTTTGGAATTAAAGATCTTTGAAAACCCTTTAAATCGATATAAAGTTTGTGAAATTTGAAATTTTGCAGAGGAAGTTATGATCATTCAAAGTTGGTGTTAAAAATCTGAAATTCTGCAAAGTTGCAGAATTTCATGATTTCTGATATGTGCGGACGCACACCCTGCGGAAATTTTTACCTGTGCGGACGTACACACCTGTGCACACGCACAGGTAGGGAAGTGCGTTCTGTTTGCCGCATTAGCACAGCTTGTGCGCGCACATTTCTAAGGGAAAATTTCAACCTGTGCAGATGCACACGTTGGGAAGGCCAATCTGTTGGGAGCGCTGGCACAGGTTGTGTGAGTGAACAGATTCTGAAAGTTTTGCCACTTGTGCATACGCACACCCCTGTGCGTACGCACACATTTTAAAATTCCTGGGCGTGCACACGCACAGACCCCTGTGCGGCCACACACGTCCTGTTTCACAAATTTACTTATTTTCAACTATTCTACCTTCCCAACAAGGTTGTAAGCTTCTCTAACACTATTTTAGGACTCTTGGGCCTAGTTTTAGACATTTAAATTATTGGGAAAGATTTTAGAGGTTTTAGATGATATTATTTGGAAAATTTAGAAAACAGAGGCTTAGGTTTTTGGCATGTTGAGGATGGTTTGACATTATGTGATGAATGGTTGCTGTATGGGACGAGAATTGAGGAACTAATAAGTTCGGAACTAAGATGTGAACTTACAGTAATTGAGATGAGTAGAGGACTCTTAAGGAGATGCTGAATCCATGCATACTGAAAATGTTTTCTGAAAAACCACTAAATTACTGATTTGTACTAAGATTTTGAGACGCTGTGCACCTGGCAGAGAAGGTGGTTAATCTAGCCTGTCGAGGTAGCGACGGTGGTGTAAGGGCAGTGGTTTGTCCCTCTTGCGCTTGAATATAAGGTCTGTGGCAAGAGTATCCCACTTGCATCCCTTTGGATCAATAGGGCGTACAGGCGCCGGTACCTGGATAGTGATCCGGGCACTATATCTCGGGGGTTCCCATAAAATGATTCTGAAGGGCAACATCTCCATGGAGATGTGTCGGGTTGGCAGTTGAACTGACAATGTGATATCACATCCAGTAGGGCAGGCATTCATCATATGCATTTTCTATCTATTTGTATGTTTTATTTACTTGTAATGGTTTGCCTAATTGAATACCTTGCTTACTTGCTATCTGAACTATTTGCCTTATATGCTTCAACTTGTGCTTTACTTGCATTGTATATTACCTGTGTTTTCTACTAGGATTGAGGAGGTTCGGAAGGCGGTGGCGATGGGATCGCATGGAGGATCGGTTGGTGAAGGCTGTGGGACAGTGGTGTTTGGTTAGAGTAGAAATCCCCTAAGATAGAGGACCTGGTTTATTTATGCTAATGTTGGTATAATTATGCTTATTTGTTTTAGAATGCTTTAAGCTTGAATCTTGTGATGGATATGGAGCTTAGGATTGCCTTTGGCGTCCCAGGGTCTTATATCCTACATCACTGGGCACTGTTACCATACTGAGAACCTCCGGTTCTCATACCATATCTTTGTTGTGTTTTTCAGATGCAGGTCGCAACCCACCTCGGTGAGTTGCTTTGGATGGTGATAGAAGCGGAGGATCTTGGATTCTTTTGGAGTCTTTTGTTTATTTTGTTTATACATCTCTCACTTTTGTATTCTGTCTTTGCCTAGAGGCTTGTATTATGAGAGAGAAACTTGTATAAATGGTTTTAAAACTGTCAGGTTTCTGTATGGTCTATATATGGCTAGCCGGCTTAAACTCTGTGAGTCGTGGCTAGTTCCTTATGATATTATATTATTATACTATTATCCTATTTATATTACATCTATATCTTGTGCCTTAAGTTAGTAGCTTCGTTAGTACGTTTTAAAGCTTTTCAAATCCTATTTTTGAGCTGTATCTTTCATCGGGCTTCTAGTCTATGCTATTCTATCTATATATACATTGTGTAAGAGTTTAGAACTGTCGTAATCTCTGATTAACCTTTGCTTTATAACGTGAGGTAAGGCTTAGGCTAATTAGGGTGTTACACCTTTGTTCTTCAATTCTACTTGTTATTTCCTTCACTTTGTTATCCTTATGTTTATGCACTCTTGATGCTTTGGATATTTGTTAATGCAATTTATATATTCATATTATTGTTGCTTTCTTCAGTTGTCATTGTTAATTTATTTCAATTGGGTGTTTAGATTTAATATTCCTTGTTACTTTTCTATGCCTTTATTTTGTGCCTTTCAAGTGTTTGATAAAATGTTTCATTAGATTTTAAATTAGGTTTTTATGTCCTTAACTTCGATTGATCAATTAGAGACTCTTGAGTTATCAAAATTCTTTTGTTGATTGGTGATTGAAAATTGCTAGTTGGCTTAGTCTTCACTAAATCTAGTCTTTGATTAGGACTTGTGAACTTAAGTTGATTTTGCTCACTTGACTTTCCTTCATTGTTAGAGGTTAACTAAGTGAGAGCAAAAGGCAATTACCATCACAATTGATGATGATAATAAGGATAGGAATTCTAATTCTCAATCCTTGTTAAAACTTTTCTTAGTTGTTATTTTATTTCCTTGTTATTTACATTACTTGACTCTTATCTCAAAAACCACAAAAATACCTTTCCATAACCAATTATAAGTACACTTCCCTGGAATTTCTTGAGAGATGACCCGAGGTTTAAATACTTCGGTTAATTTTATTGGGTTTGCTTAAGTGACAAACTAATTAAATATTGATTGAGGTTTAATTGTTGGTTTAGATAATATTTGTGAAAATCTTTACCGATATTTTTCTCCCATCAATTGCACATGATGAATGCCTGTTCTATTTAGCTCGTGATATCACTTGTTGGTCTATAAATGCCAACCCGACACATCCTCGATGTAGCCTTTCTGCCACGCCAGGGATATAGGTACTGCACACTCATGCAACAGAGAAGGTTATGCGAGCGGGATACCACCCCAGCCCTCACATCTCAACGTAAGCGGAATTAACCACCGTCCTTAATCCGGCGCCGTGACCTCGGCAAGTGGGAGACTGGCACAGCCCTTGCCCGAGGCACACAGCGACTCAATAGTCTCAGCACAAAATAATATATCAGTGCTTTTCAGAAATCATTTTCAATACTCAGTAAAGTCATCTTTCAACTCTGAGTCCCAAACTCGTCTCAACAACCATCAATCCGTAATTCCACAACTCATCACATTAATCATTATTACAGTACCCTGCCATTTCTTTTAACTAGTCCATCCTCAGTACTCTAGAAACCTAAATCTCTGTCTTCTAAATTCAAACAGAAGTTCATCTATTTAAGTCTC
This sequence comes from Arachis duranensis, assembly GCF_000817695.3. NCBI lineage: Eukaryota > Viridiplantae > Streptophyta > Magnoliopsida > Fabales > Fabaceae > Arachis > Arachis duranensis. Next base: position 41,806,635 of record NC_029778.3, read on the forward strand.
TAACTCATCTTTAGTATTAATAGGACCTAAGCACTAGATAATATTCTTAAAGGGCATTTAAAGAATGTTTGAAAAACTAGAGAACCTTTGAAAATAAAGAAAAATGATTTTTCAGCAAAATAGGAGTCTCACGTATGCAAGCTCCTATCTCCCGTACGCATGCAGTCAAAAATGGGTGGTCGTGTACGCAACCACCTGCTCACGTCGTGTGTGAAATGTTCGCGTACGCAAGGGTCAAAACTCTGATAGCTCGCATATGCATGCAGTGTCCGCGTATGTGAGATGCCCAACCTAAATGGAATGGCTGCGTCGCGTGCACTGTGTCATGTACGCAACCCTTACCAGACTTAGAAAGTTGTCAAAATCAGATTTGAGTTTTAAACACCAAACATTAAACGTTCATAATTTCCTCTGCAAAAATCCATTTTCCCTTATATCAATTTAAAGCTCTTTGAATCATGTTTAATTTAAAACAATTTCCAACCAATTTCAAAAACTGAGGCTCAAGTTATGATCCACCAAAGTCCACCAAAAACTTATTTTTACCAAAAGTTAACTAGGTTCTCAACTTCAAAAATTTACAATCAAAACTAATTGTCCTACAACCAAAATAGTTCCAATGGACCTAAATGATGTTCTTATATCTTTCAACTCATTCCACAACCTATCCATACACATTTTTGTCATTTCCACTCAAAATCCCTACTTGCGCACCTTTACATTTTCAATAAACCATAATGCAATCTTAATTCAAAATCTTCAACATTCATCAACATCAACATCAACATGCATCCAAACCCAATATCACTACTCAATATTGTCATTATTCAACTTCACTCTCAGTATTCAATAACAATATCACAATTCACTAAAATTATCACAAGCATCAATAATCATAATCCACAATCAACAATTTAAACCTATCCTATGATCCACTAGCCTAAGTGTCCAGAAATATTACATATTACATAGAGAAAACCAAAACCATACCTTGGCCAATTCTCAAAATGCACCAAACACCAAAACAAAGCCACCAAGCTCATTCCAAAAGCTTTAAACCAACTCCAACAAACACCAAAACCCAATCTAACATCATACAACATACCAACATCAAACCTAGGATTCACAAAATCAACTAAACACAAGGGTTTAGTGAGACCTTACCTTAACGAGATTAGGGAAAAAACCCAACAATATTATAATACTATATCACCCCAGAAAAACTTAGTTAGAAATGAAGAGCTTGACGAGAGCTTTACATGGCCACAAATGGCTCGTCAATCGGAGCACCGTAGCTCATGTTATGGCTTGAGGAAGATGAATGTGAATAGTCTTTTTGTTTCTTTGCTCTCCTCTCTCACTCTCACCATGCTCCCTCTCTTGGCTACAAGGAATGAGCTGAAATTCTCATTAATAAGGGTTATATATGTTGGGCTTGGGCCCAGCTTGGGCCCGGTCCAACCTGTTAACGTTTTTTGCCTGTTTGGCCCAACTTTGGGCCAAACCTTTAGAATTAGTGACGGGTTTTCAATTATAAATTATTTTTGTTCTTTCAAAACAATAAATTCAATTTTCAAAATCTTATTTTTCTCAATACATAGTACTGGACAGACTAGAGTCGGTACTGCCAGCTTAAGCACCGATACGCATTTTCACAAAACTTTTTCACAAAAGATACATTTTCCGACTCAGAAAAATCTATTGAATTCAAATTTCACTTGTATATTTTAAAAAGAACACTTCTATATTTTCGAACCTATTATGGGCAATTAAATTATTATTTTATTAAAGCGGTTATTCCAGTTCTTACATTTCCTATTTATTCATATAAATTGCATGGTTTTATGATTTCTTCCTAATTGTGTTTTATAGTTCAAAACATGCTTTCTAGGCCTCAAAATTGCTAATTTTTCATTATCTCCTATTACCCTTTGATGACGTGATGCCTTTGTTAAGTGATTTCAAGGTCTATAGGCCATGAATGTCTTAGAGGATGGGATGGAAGCATGCAAAAGTTGAAAGAATATGAAGAATTGAAGTTTTGAGAAGCTAGTGCTTGCGCGTACGCTTGGCTTACACATACGCGTGACCTGCGAAAAGTTTGATTGGCGTGTATGTGTGGTTCACACGTACACGTGTCGTGTAGCACGTGATTTCATTAGAATTGCACGTGCCAGCATTTTTTGGACCTTTCTTGGGCCCAACTAAGCATACCCATATTTTCTAAGTTTTTAGCTAATTTTTGTTGATAGATTTCTAGAGAGAGAAACTCTCCCTTCTCTCTAGGGTTTAGTACAACTTGATTACACCTTGTCTCAATCACTCATTTGGATCTTGTTAGCCTTTTGTTTTTGTTGCTTGGATTGTAGTTCGTCTTCTTTATTTTTGCTTAGTAGTTTTGTAATTCAAGTCACCTTAGTTTAAGATTTTGGATCTTGTAGATTTGATTTCTAGTTAATGCATTAAGGTTTTTATGTGTTATATGTGTTATTTGATATACTATTGTTGATAATTGATAGTAGGTATCATTAATTTGGATTTATTTCTCAATTTTATAATGTTTTCTATTAGTGCTTACAAGGTGTTTGTGAAAATGCAACTTCGGATAATGGAGTAGATTTCTATTCTTGAATTTAGGGTCATGTAATTGGAGACTCTTGAATTTTAAAATTCTATTATTGATTAGTAATTGGAAGTTGCTAGTTGGCTTGAATCCCACTAAAGCTAATCTTTCACTAAAATTTGATTACGACTTGTGGACTAGAGTCAATTGTTCTCACTTGACTTTCCTTCAATTGTTAGAGGATAACTAAGTGAGAGCAATAGACAATTTTCATCACAATTGATGATGATAATGAGGATAGAAATTCCAATTCTCACCCCTAGCCAAGGTCTTTATATTGATTGATTGTCATTCATCTTTGCTAGTTTTGATTTTGTAGTCCTTTCACTTCAATTTCATATCTCTTAATCATATACGCTTTTAGTTGTGTTATCTTGATGCATGCTTATTAGTTAGATAATTACTTAATTGGTAGTAGTTGTCTCAATTTAATTGTTAGTTGTTTATTGCTTTTATATTCTTGCCACACTAATTCTCTCGCAAGCAACCAACTCCCCAAACTCCTAATCATGATTTGCATTCTAGTGCAAGTCCTAGGAAAAATAACCCAGGATCCTACTCCCGGTTATTGAATTGATTGTTGTGACACTCTTCTAAACTTTGATTGGGGACCACTTGTCAGTTTAGACTATATTTGTGACACTTGAGTTCAAAATATTTTAGAATTTTCTAGACCGACATTTATCCTCCGTCAACAATCAACAAGGTTATTTGGGTTATTGAACTCGTCCTCAAATATCTTTCGGTGGGGTTGCTTCTTCCAAATTTGTTCTCATAGGTGTTTCGAGTCCAAAATCTTTTGTTGGAGGTAGCTTTCAATCCAGTGTATAGGGTTCTAATAAGACAAGACCAATTAAACCGTATTGCGAACAGTGTGGAAATCACCATTCTGGTATATGTTTTAAGGCCACTAGAGCATGTTTGGGTTGTGGCCAATCCGGTCATGTTAGGAGAGATTGTACCAATTCTAAGGAAAATTTTATCCTGGTTATTGCATGCCCTGCAGCACCACTATCTTCATCTTCAGCTATGTCTATTGAAAATTCTTTTGGTCTTAGTAACAGAGGAGCAGGTGACATTAGTCAAACTTATAACAAAGGAGGAAGTCAGAGAGAGAGAAGTCAGGCTCGTGTGTACGCTTTGACACGTCAGGATGCTCAAGTTTCTAATGTAGTTGTGGCAGGTATCTTACAAGTTTGTTCATTAAATGTTTGAGTGTTATTTGATACAGGATCTCATTATTCATATGTATCTCCATACCTTACATCTAGCTTTGATAAACATCCTGAACTGTTATCTCACTCATTTCATGTTGGCACTCCACTTGGAGTTTTGGTAGTTCGAGTTGTGTTTTAGTCCTGTGTTTTTAGAGTTAATACAGTTGATACCTTAGCTAACTTGATTTTTCTAGAACCAATAGAAGATGTCGATGTCATATTAGGCATGGATTGGTTAGCAGTTTGTCATGCTAATGTTAGTTGTTACTCTAAAACTGTGAAGTTTGAAATTTCAGGTACCACACATTTTGTTTTCAAGAGTGACGGTTGTCCCACTTTAGCTAGCATTGTCTCATCTGTGAGAGCTATGCAATTGATGGACAAAGAAAGCCAAGGATTGTTGGCAGTTGTTAAAGATGTCGATACTAAAGTGTCTAGTCTTGACCATGTTCCTATAGTTAGAGAATTTCTTGATATGTTCCCTAATGAATTACCAGGGATGCCACTTGACTGTGATAAAGTTGAATTTTTCATAGAATTATCCCCGAGAGTTCATTCTGTGTCCATTTCTCCCTGTCGTATGGCTCCAATTAAGTTGCAAAAATTAAAAGCTCAATTGGAAGACATGCTAGAACAAATTCATTCGTCCTAGCACTTCCCCATGGGGAGCTCTTATTTTATTTGTAAAGAAAAAGGATGGAACGATGCGGCTATGTATAGACTATCGTCAACTTAATAAGATAATTATCACAACAAGTATCCATTGTCGATGATTGATTATTTGTTTGATCAACTTCAAGGAGCTACATGTTTCTCTAAGATTGACCTGCATTCAGGGTACCATCAATTGAAGTTAAAAGAGGAAGACATACCAAAATCTGCCTTTTGTACTCGCTATTGACACTACAAATTCTTAGTAATATCCTTTGGCTTGACGAATGCGCCAACAACTTTTATAGATTCGATGAATAGGATCTTCAGACCTTTTTAGATCACTTTGTGATTGTCTTCATCGATGACATCTTTGTATACTCTAAGAGTGCTAAAGAGCATGAATATCATTTGAGGATTGTGTTGCAAACTTTAAAGGACCATAAGCTTTATGCTAAGTTTTTTAAATGTGAAATTTGGCTTGATCAAGTGACATTTCTAAGGCATGTCGTATCGAAAGATGGAAACATGGTGGATCCAAAGAAGGTTGAAGCCGTTCAAAAGTGGCTAAGGCCTAAATCAATGACAGAAATCCGTAGCTTTCTAGGATTGCCGACTATTATCGGTGATTCATTAAGGACTTCTCAAAGATTTCTACACTATTGACCAAGTTAACCCAAAAGAATGTAAAATTTCAATATGGTCAGAAGCTTGTGAGAAAAGTTTCCAGACATTCAAGGCTTGTTTAAGCTCAGCACTTGTTCTTGTTTTAACTTTTGGGTCTGGGGAATTTTTAGTCTTTTGTAATGCATCTTGGATAGAACTTAGATGTGTATTGATGCAACATGGCAAGTTATTGCTTATGCCTCATGACAACTCACGAAGCATGAAAAGAATTATCGAACTCATGACCTGGAAATAACAGCATTCGTTTTTGCTTTAAAGATTTGGAGACATTACCTTTATGGTGAGACCTATGAAATCTATACAGACAATAAGAGTTTGAAGTATATATTCCAACAAAAAGATTTAAATTTGAGGCAGTGGAGATGGATGGAGTTGCTAAAGGATTATGATTGTACCATTTTGTATCATCATGGTAAGGCAAATGTTGTAGCAGATTTCCTTAGTAGAAAGTCTATGGGTAGCCTCCTTCCTATTAATGAGCAAAAACTAATACTCATGTATACTGTAAGTGCACCAGATCATTCAAGTAATACCATGGTGAGTAAATATCGTTCCCACGAGGATTAACGGATTGACCACGGAAATATCAAATTAAACTATTAATTAGATCAATAAAACTTGGAATTAAGGGTTGCTAAAATCTTAAAGACTTGCTAAAACTTGGAAGACTTGAATGCTGAATTGCTTGCGGCAGTGAACGTGTGATTGATTGAAGGAAGGTATGTATGATGGGGAAATCAAGCGTTTTGGGGATGCTTAAGTTTTTAGAAGAATCAAACTTTGTTTTCTCTGTTCAAAGCCAGCAAGGACCATTCATGACAAATCTTAATTAATTGATTTCCAATGTCTTGACTCCTCGGTTTCTCCTTAATTAATCAACAACCAATATCTTGGTCAAACGATTAACCGAAGAGGCTAAGTGCAAAAACCAATTCAATTCCATATTAGATTCAGGAGTAGTCCTCAAGTCGGATTATTTGCCACGTATCAAAGCTAGTCCTGTCCAATTGAATCTTATACGGAAACACAATTTTTGAAAATCGTCCGAATCTAAATTATATACCACGTATTCAAAATTAGGGTAATTAAAAATCATGTTTTTTGTCACACGCTTTAAAACTCTATGTCTAATCAATTTGAAAAGCCATGTGAAAGAGTTTTCAAGAACAATTCAGATATAAGCTTTGTCGAATCAGTAAATGAATTCAAAACGGGATTAGTACACCTGCAGTACTACTAATCCTTTAAGGATGAAGAACAAAATACTAAATCAAGAACAAATCAATGCAAGCTTTAAAACAGAAGGACACTTAGATTAATAATTCATGGAAAATAAAAACAGAGCCCTTAACCCTTTGACAAAGAATTAGTGGCTCGCAGAGAATGAAAAACAAAAAAAAAAGAAAAGAAAGAGAAGAGCTATGTGGGGGATCCAAAGATCCTCCTCCCAATGCCCCCTGTGAATGTAATTCACTTATTTATACTTAGGGTTTCTAATTCAAATTCAAATCATAATCTTATCTTAATCAGAACAATTAAGATAGTCTCTAACTAATTCAAATCTTAAATTTCAAAACATAATCAAAAGGAATTCAAACTAATTAATTACAGAATCTTCTTCAATCTTCAAATTGAAATCAAATCTTCAAGGTTGGGCTTGATATGAATCAATGCTAGATAAGGCAAGTTTTGGGCTAGTGTGACATGCCCACACTCCTCATGGGTACGCATAAGTTTGGGGAACACTAACAGGGCATGAATTGGGCTAAGGCATGGCATGCCCATTTCCTAGTGTGGCACGCCCTCTCTTGATTGGTCAGGCATGGCACACCCAACCCTTAGCATGGCACACCCTTCATCTTGAAGTGATTCCATGGACTTCTCTTGGTTAGGGTGTGGCACACTCCTTTCTTCACGAGGCACGCCATTGAATTTGAATGGCTCCAGGGGTTTGTGGGCTTGCTTGGTGTGAAATTTAGGCTTTTGGGTGTGTAGAATTGAAGCTGGGCATGTAGAAGGGTGTCTGGGCGTGCCACTAGCTTGTCTGGGTGTGGCATGCCATGTCTTGGGTGTTTTGGGCGTACCACTTGCTGTCTTGGGCATGGCACGCCATACATTTTTTTCCTCCCAGCGATGATTTCTGAACTACAAATATGAGGGACATTTGTAGTACAAACTGAATGTCCACTATAGATATGTGTATATCATTGCAAAACTCTAGATGTTAACTTTCTAAAGCCACCAAAAATCCCTCATTTAAATTGGCCTAGCTCAAGTTATGGTCATTGGAGTATGAAGAGGTCAGGATGAACAACATTTATGAATTTGCTCCCAAGGTTGATTTCTTGCTTAGGCATGGCACACCCTATCCTTGGCATGGCACGCCCTTCCTTTTGTTGCTGGAGCGTGGAATGCCTTCGTCCTTGATTTACTTCCATAGGGCATGGCACACCCTTCTTAGTAATGGCATGCCAAGTGCTTCTTCTTTGGGTTGTGGCATGCCTTGGAATGCATGTGACATGCCCTAGCTCCTTCTTGTTTGGGTGTGGCACCCCCTGTCCTAGGCATGGCATGCCTAGTTTGATAGCTTGTGGGGCGTGGTACGCCCTCTCTTCCTTCGTTTAGGGCATAGCACACCCTATTTTCTGCTTAGGTGCATTGCTTGCATGGCTTGACTTCTATGTCCTCGGCTCTCCATTCTTCATGCTAAACCTTGCTCCTTGATCGACCTCTCTTTGCTACTTGATTTACCTCTTTTTTTTAATCATAATTCCTTGAAAACACTTAGTAAACACCTCAGCAGCACAAGATACTTAAAAGTCGCAAGATTAGAAGATAAAATTATAATTAAACCTAAGAAAATGATGAACTAAAGTAAAAAAACAACTAATGATGCGAACGCATCACAACACCAAACTTAAAACTTTGATTGTCCTAAAGTTAAAAAGAAAAGAAAAGAAAAGAATTGAATGAAGGAGAATTGAATCTTCTTGAAGCTCTTGTTCCTCTTGAGAGTGGGGTTTAGCAAGCCATGTGATTATAAATAGATTCACTTCTTTCTTAACAAATCTTGAAGTCTTGAGAACAAATAATCCTTTAGACTTGAGGCTCAGATGATATTATGAGATCTTTTTCTTTTATGCTTTGATTGATCCTTGAATCCTTTATTTATAACAGAGAGAAATTTTTTGATTGACAACTCTAAATGTTCCGTCTTAAGGCAATTCTTGATAGTAGGCTTTTGATCGATAATTCTAGGACAGTTGGCCCAAGTTACCGGATGATGAAGCACCTTACGGATCTAGTTACCCAAGCCTCTCCTTGACACGATCGCACCACAAGCATATAGCTAAAGTTTTGAATTCCTATACATCAATGCCCAAAGCCTCTTTGGGCTTATAAATGTCTTGTTTCAAGGTGGCTCTTGATGGTGGGCTTTCGATCGATAATCTCGGGCCAGTTGGGCCAAGTTACCAGGTGATGACGCACCCCTCGAATCTAATCACCCAAGCCTTTCCTTGGACAATCGACACCACAGGAACGTAACATGATTTCAACCATTAATTCTCAAAGCTTTGCAACTTTTCTTTTCTTTTTTATCTTTTTCCATTGTTCTTCCTTTTTTCTTTTTTCTTTGCTATTTCTTTTCTCTTTTTTTCTGTTTCTTTTCAATTCAAGCCAATGATCTTCTTTTTTTTTGTTTAGAGATCTCATAATACTTTTCTAAGCCTTTACTCATGAAGAATCATTTTTCCCTTTTCTCTAAGATTATTAACATTTTACCATATTCTGTAGAATATAATCACACAGTTATGGACCACCACTTTTCATAAGAGGACTTTTGTTAACAGATTCAACTTTTCTCCATAAAAATAACTTTTATTATGTGAGTAAAAGGCTTAGAGGACAAATTTAGTAATAAGCACGATGGCAAAATAAAATAAAGAAACAAACATGATGAAAAGAAAGAAAAAGAAAAATGAAAGAAAACTTATAAATGAAAAAAATTACTAACCACCATACAAAATTATTACTAGATTCATTCTTTGTTCTACTTCTATGTTGATCTCTTCATCCTCATTCTTGGTCTTAGTTGCAATACCAAATTTAGAGTTTAGGCATGTACAGATTGGTGAACACCAAACTTAGGGTTTGGTCATATGATAAAGTAGTGAAGAGTTTGGAAGAACATAGAATGCTGAGCATCAGTTGTGTTACGTAATGCATGCATAAGAAGAAAACAATGATGGTAGCAAAAACTTTTGAAAATTAGTTTTGAAAATTAAAATCACTAAAGAAAAACTATAAGTAGAAAGCAAAAATTAACTAAGATCCAACTCATTCATTAATACATTTTTTTCTCCTTTTCCAATTGGTTAAAAGAAAGGACTTTAATGGAGGAGAAAAAAAAGTACTCACTAATTGGGTTGCCTCCCACAATATTATCACCTCTTTGTGAACAACCTCATAGTGCCGGGCACACTACCCATGAATATATAAATGAGAACCCCCACGGATATAGTGCAGGGTGATGCGTGAGCATCTTGTCTATCTTTTCCTAGTGAATTTGCATCTAATTTGTTGAGTTTAATTAAGAATTAATTATATTTTAGCCACTATGGATGCTATTTTGAGTTTTGTGAAATTTTATTTATTTTAGGTACAATTCGGAGGGATTTGATGAAGTTTCTACAGAGAAAAAGAAGAAACCAAAGAGATGACCAGCGAAGACCTACGCGGACACATGGCTCACGCGACCGCGCAGAATGGAGAAATCGCAATGACGCGATTGCGTGCCTGATACGAACGCGTGGACTGGAATATGCACAAATGATGCAAACGCGTGGATAACGCTGACGCGTCACATGCGTGATCTGCAATAATTTAGAAAACACTGGTTACGATTTCTGGGCTGTTTTTGACCAGTTTCCAGCCCAGAAAACACATATTAGAAGCTGCAAAATGGACAAATCAAGTGGTCCCCACCCATAAACTGAAGATCTGTTAATTAATTCGAATTTAAATTCAAATCTTATCTTTTAGGAAAATATATTATTTTTAATTTTTTATTTTAAACCTATTAGGATTAGTAATAAATAGAAACTCTGTACATTTAGACAGGTACCAGATTGTTACCTAAATCCTTATATTTATTCTCTGAACCATGAGCAACTAATCCTTCATTGTTAAGGTTAGGAGCTCTGTCTATTTGTATGGATTTATTCGTTTGATCTTTCTAATTTAATTCATGTCTTGATTTATATCGTGACTTATAATCCCTTTATTTTTGGATAATTAGAATTCTTTTGGCATATAAACTAGAGATTGATCATCACCCTCTAATTGGAATTAATTGACCAAGGAATTGGCAATTAATGAATTTTAAAGGAGACTAGGAAGGTCTAAGGAATTAGGGCCTAGTCATATATAGTTTGCCATGAAATTATATCTTGCATGATTAAATTAGTTAGTGATAAAAATAAATCTGGAAAATAGATAACTCTGAAACCTTAACTGCTTTCTCAACATTTTATTCCCAACTCATTTATTTGTCTATACTTTTGATATCCTAAGTTTGAACTTAAACCTTTTGAACATCTCAAAACCAATTTTTGCTTGCCTAACTAACCCAATCAATAAATCATTGTTGCTTGATCCATCAATCCTCGTGGGATCGACCCTTACTCACGTAAGGTATTACTTGGTACGACCCGGTGCACTTGCCGGTTAGTAAGTGTGGGTTATAAATTCGCACCAAGTTTTTGGCGCCGTTGCCAGGGATTGATAGTAATTAACAACTATTAGTTGTTTGATTGCTTAGATTAGGCGTTTTAGTTTTAATTTAAATATTTTTTTATTATTTTTCAAAAAAAAATTTTAAATAAATAAATAGCACCAATATTTTTCTTAATTTCTGAAATTGTGTTTGGTGTTACCTATTTATTATTATTTTTCATTTATTTATTTATTTTATTTAGTATTTTTTATTTATTTCTTTACACAGGTTACCTCACAGGGAATTCTCTACACTCTGACATAGAGATTCCCATCTTTTCTTGTTTTCTGTTTGTTTATGCGCAGGAACAGAGACAAAGAACATCTCTTAGAATTTGATCCTGAACCTGAAAGGACTTTCAGGCGACGTTTACAGTAGGAAAAATTATACAAGGCTGCAGAATCCATTATGAATGCTAACAATGCTGATAATCCCAATGCGGCAAACCCGAATGGGAATGAGCAACAAAGGAGAGTGCTTGGCTCCTACTCTTCTCCTACCGCAGATCTTTATGGAAAAAGCATCGTAGTGCCTCCTATTGCTGCGAACAACTTCGAGTTGAAGCCTCAACTGGTCACCGTGGTGTAACAGAACTACCAGTATCATGGTCTCCCCCACGAAGACCCAAATCAATTCATTTCAAGTTTTCTGCAGATTTGTGATACTGTGAAAACAAGCAGAGTGAACCCAGATGTATACAAACTAATGCTCTTCCCGTTTGCTCTGAGGGATAGAGCAAAACTATGGCTAGATTCTCAACTCAAGGACAGTTTGGATACTTGGAACAAGGTGGTTACTAAGTTTCTCACAAAATTTTTCCCACCAAAGAAGCTGACTAAGCTTAGGATGGAGGTTCAGACCTTCAGACAGAAGGATGGTGAGACTCTGTAAGAAGCTTGGGAGAGATACAAGTTACTGACTAGGCAATGCCCTCCAGATATGTTCTCCAAATGGACACAAATAGACATATTTTATGAAGGCTTGGGTGAAATGTCCAAAATGTGCTTAGACAATTCTGCAAGAGGTTCATTGCACAAGAAGAAGACACCGGAGGAGACTATTGAGCTGATTGAATTGGTTGCAAGCAACCAATATTTATACTCCTCTAACAGGAATCCTGTAAATTCTGAAACCCCTCAGAAGAGAAGCGTGTTGGAAGTAGATGCTATTAATGCTTTTCTTGCTCAGAACAAGCTGATGTCTCAGCAAATAAATCTACTTACTCAATAGATATGTGGCATGCAAGTCTCAGCTATCAACACCCAAAATCCACCACAGGAAGTCTCCTATGACATGGCAGGTAATTTTGTGCAAAATGATAATTATGATTATGCTCAACCTTCTTTTGAACAGGTGAATTACATGGGGAGTGGTCCTAGGAATCCCAACAATGACCCACATTCTAAGACATACAACCCGGAATGGAGGAATCACCCAAATTTTGGATGGAGGGATCAACCTCAGAGACCTCAGAACTTCAACAATAATTCTCAGGGCGGTTTCCAACAGAACAATGATTTGGAAGCAATATTGACAGGTTTCAGATAGGAAACCAGAGCATCCATCAAGAACCTGGAGATTCAAATGGGTCAAATAGCCACCAGAGTTAATGAAATTGATCAGAGGACCACTAATAGCCTTCCTAGTAACACAATTCCAAATCCAAGAGAGGAATGCAAGGCTATCACTATGATAAGTGGACAAGTGGCAAGTGCAGAAGCACAAGTTATGCAGGAAACCAGAGCCTCAATTAGAAATTTAGAGGTGCTAGTGGACCAACTGAGCAAGCAAATACTTGAGAGGTCTGCAAGTGCATTTCAAGGTGACAAAGTGGTGAAACCAGGAGAAGATTGCAAGGTTATTCAATTGAGAAGTGGTAAAGTAGCTGGTTCTGAGACCAAGGTCAATGAAGAGCTAGTTGAAAAGGATGCTCCAGAGGAGAAGAAGGAAGAAGTAGAGCACGCCCCTCCAAAGCGTGCATACAACCCATTCCTAGACTTTCTTGACACTTATCCTACACTGCCAAAGGCTGCTGAGTACAAGCCTAAGATGCCATATCCTCAGAGACTTCAAAAGGAGACCAAGGACAAGCAATTCTCAAAGTTCTTGGAAATATTCAGAAAGTTACAAATCAATATTCCTTTTGCTGAGGTTTTGGAGCAAATGCCTATCTATGCCAAATTCATGAAGGAGCTGTTGCCAAAGAAAAAGCGTTTAAAAGGAGATGAGACAGTGGTCCTGACTAAGGAATGTAGTGCTGTAATTCAGAATAACTTGCCAAAGAAGATGCCAGATCCATGGAGCTTTCAAATTCCATGCACCATTGGGAGCACAAACTTTGAGAAAGCCCTATGTGATATGGGGGCAAGCATAAATCTAATGCCCTTATCTGTGATGAAAAAGCTGCAAATCCAAAAGGCACAACCCACCAAGATAGCATTGCAGATGGCAGATAAATCTATGAAGCCTGCATACGGATTAGTGGAGAATATCTTGGTCATAGTGGGAAAGTTCTTCCTCCCAGCAGACTTTGTGATTCTGGACACAGGGGAGGATGAGAATGCCTCTATAATTCTAGGAAGACCATTCCTAGCCACTAGAAGAGCTCTGATTGATGTAGAAGTGGGTGAATTAGTGCTTAGAGTGCATAATGAGCAATTGGTCTTTCATGTCTTCAAAGATATACATCCAACAGGTGAAGAAGAGAGGTGCATGCAGGCTGAGCTTATTGATCCAAACCTTCAAAAACCGCCTGATGATACACAGCAGAATCTGCAACTCAAACCTCCCTTGGTAACAGTCAATAAAATTTCTCCTGACATCAAACCAAAGTTTGGTGTTGGGAATGCATCATCCACCAAGGAAGAGGTTCCCAAAAAGAAGAAAGTACCCAGAGGATGGAGAAACAAAAAGATCCCCACTGACAGTTTCTCCCCAAGAATGAAGGTAGTATTAACCAGCACTCCAGCATGGGTTTATACAGTAATCAGAATCCTCTCTCTGGAGCATATTGAACTACGTTATGGAGATACAGGAAAAAAGTTCAATGTAAGGGGTGAAGAGCTGAGCCCCTATAATCCTCCTCCTTAGAGGAGCTGACCGTCAAGCTAGTGACGATAAAGAAGCACTTGTTGGGAGGCAACCTGATAATTTCGTATCCTTCACTATTTTTCGTAGTAGTTTTTCTTAGTTATTTTATTTTTATTGAGTTCTTACTAATTTTCTGATCATGCAGCTATGTTCTCCCAGGAACCGAACACCTCAAGCTACAAAAAAATGCCACGCGATGCGACCGCATCAGCGACGCGTCCGCGTCGCAAGGAGAGGGGAGAAAATAAAAACGAACCAGCGTGACTAGAGGCGTGCCAGTGGCACAAATCGCCCCACGCGACCGCATCGCCGACGCGTTCGCGTCATGTGAGAATATTAACCTCCCATGCGACCGCGTGACCCACGCGGCCACGTGCCCTGATTTTTGACGTAAAATGGGTGCACAACTGATGAGCGGATAATTTGTATACTTTTTGGCATTGTTTTTAGTATGTTTTTGGTATGATATAGTTAGTTCTTAGTATATTTTTATTAGTTTTTAGTTAAAATTCTCTTTTCTGGACTTTACTATGAGTTTGTGTGTTTTTCTGTGATTTCAGGTATTTTCTGGCTGAAATTGAGGGACCTGAGCAAAAATCTGATTCAGAGACCAAAAAGGACTGCAGATGCTGTTGGATTCTGACCTCCCTGCACTCGAAGTGGATTTTCTGGAGCTACAGAAGCCCAATTGGCGCGCTCTCAACGGCGTTGGAAAGTAGACATCCTGGGCTTTCCAGCAATATATGATAGTTCATACTTTGCCCAAGATTTGATGGCCCAAACCGGCGTTCAAAGTCAC
>NC_029778.3:41821994-41831925 GCF_000817695.3 Arachis duranensis
GATGACCAGCGAAGACCGACGCGGACGCATGGCTCACGCGACCGCGCGGAATGGAGAAATTGCAATGACGCGATCGCGTACCTGACGCGAACGCGTGGACTAGAATCCGCACAAATGACGTGAGCGCGTGGACAACACGGACGCGTCATATGCGCGATCTGCAATAATACAGAAAACGCTGGTTTCGATTTCTGGGCTATTTTTGACCCAGTTTTCAGCCCATAAAACACAGATTAGAAGCTGCAGAATGGACAAATCAAGTGGTCCCCACCCATTAACTGAAGATCTGTTAATTAATTCGAATTTAAATTCAAATCTTATCTTTTAGTAAAAGATATTATTTTTAATTTTTGATTTTAAACCTATTAGGATTAGTAATAAATAGAAACTCTGTACATTTAGACAGGTACCAGATTGTTACCTAAATCCTTATTTTTCTTCTCTGAACCATGAGCAACTAATCCTTCATTGTTAAGGTTAGGAGCTCTGTCTATTTGTATGGATTTATTCGTTTGATCTTTCTAATTTAATTTATGTCTTGATTTATATTTCAATAATTGTTTTTGTTCTTCATTTTATGAAATATGAGTGGAATAGAAGTATGACCCATGTTCTAATTTAGTTCTTGTAAAACTTGGAAAAGTTCTTTACTTGAATAACAGCTTGAAAACATATTATACTGAATTTTAAATTGTTTGTATTTAACGACTTTTGGATAATTATAATTCTTTTGGCATATAAACTAGAGATTGATCATCACCCTCTAATTGGAATTAATTGACCAAGGAATTGGCAATTAATGAATTTTAAAAGAGACTAGGAAGGTCTAAGGAATTAGGGCCTAGTCATATATAGTTTGCCATGAAATTATATCTTGCATGATTAAATTAGTTAGTGATAAAAATAAATCTGGAAAATAGAAAACTCTGAAACCTTAACTGCTTTCTCAACATTTTATTCCCAACTCATTTATTTGTCTATCCTTTTGAAATTCTAAGTTCGAACTTAAACCATTTGAACATCTCAAAACCAATTTTTGCTTGCCTAACTAACCCAATCAATCCTCGTGGGATCGACCCTTACTCACGTAAGGTATTACTTGGTACGACCCGGTGCGCTTGCCGGTTAGTAAGTGTGGGTTATAAATTCCGCACCACCGGGCACACTACACACGGATATAGTGCCCGACACACTCTTTTGATCTGAAAAGATGCGAGTGGATACTCTGCCACTGGTGGACGAAATTGTGATCTCTAATAATGGCTTCAACTTGGTATGCGCGTTTATAACTTCGCATTTTCTTCACAATGTCGCACAACTAACCAGCAAGTGCACTGGGTCGTCCAAGTAATAAACCTTACGTGAGTAAGGGTCGATCCCACGGAGATTGTTGGTATGAAGCAAGTTATGGTCATCTTATAAAACTCAGTCAGGCGAATAATAAATAGTTATGGAGTTTTTGAATAATAATAATAAATAAACTGAAAATAAAGATAAAAATACTTATGTAGATAATCGATAGGAATTTCAGATAGGCGTATGAATATGCTGTGCTCTTTCTGAATCTCTGCTTTCCTACTGCCTTCATCCAATCCTTTTTACTCCTTTCCATGGCAAGCTGTATGTAGGGCATCACCGTTGTCAACGGCTACATCCCATCCTCTCAGTGAAAAAGGTCCAAATGCTCTGTCATGGCATGGCTAATCATCTGTCGGTTCTCGATCATGTTGGAATAGAATCCCTTGATTCTTTTGCATTTGTCATCACGCCCAACAATCGCGAGTTTGAAGCTTGTCACAGTCATTTAATCCCGGAATCCTACTCGGAATACCACAGACAAGGTTTAGACTTTCTGGATTCTCATGAATGTCGCCATCAATTCTAGCTTATACCACGAAGACTCTGATCTCACGGAATGGAAGGTTCGGTTGTCAGGCGAGGGCAACCATGCGTTGTGCATCAGGAATCCAAGAGATACACACTCTAGCTTTCCCTTGTAGAACGGAAGTGGTTGTCAGGCACGCGTTCATAGGGACGGATGATGATGAGTGTCACGGATCATCACATCCATCAGGTTGAAATACGAGTAGTATCTTAGAACAGAAGTAAGATTGAATTTGAATAAAAGATAGTAGTAATTGCATTAAAACTCGAGGTACAGCAGAGCTCCACACCCTTAATCTTTGGTGTGTAGAAACTCCACCGTTGAAAATACACAAGTGATGAAGGTTTAGGCATGGCCGAATGGCCAGCCCCCAAAACGTGATCATAGGATCAAAAATACAATCCCAGATATTATGTGGTCAAAAGACACTAGTACAATAGTAAAACGTCCTATTTATACTAGACTAGCTACTAGGGTTTTCAGAAGTAAGTAATTGATGCAGAAATCCACTTCCAGGGCCCACTTGGTGTGTGCTTAGGCTGAAGTTGAGCTTTACACATGTAGAGGCTTCTTTTGGAGTTGAATGCCAAGTTGTAACATGTTTTTGGCGTTCAATTCTGGTTCGTGACGCGTTTCTGGCGTTTGACTTCAGAATGCAGCATGGAACTGGCGTTGAGCGCTAGTTTATGTCGTCTAATCACGAATAAAGTATGGACTATTATATATCGCTGGAAAGCTATGGATGTCTATTTTCCAACGCTGTTGAGAGCGTGCCATTTGGAGTTCTGTAGCTCTAGAAATCCATTTCGAGTACAGGGAGGTCAGAATCCAACAATATCAGCAGTCCTTTGTCAGCCTTTTATCAGAGTTTTGCTCAGGTCCCTCAATTTCAGCCAGAAAATACCTGAAATCACAAAAAAACACACAAATTCATAGTAAAGTCCAGAAATGTGAATTTAGCATAAAAACTAATGAAAACATCCCTAAAAGTAACTATATTATACTAAAAACTATCTAAAAACAATGCCAAAAAGCGTATAAATTATCCGCTCATCAAAACACCAAACTTAAATTGTTGCTTGTCCCCAAGCAACTGAAAATCAATTAAGATAAAAAGAAGAGAATATACTATAAATTCCATAATATCAATGAATATTAGTCCTAATTAGATGAGCGGGACTTGTAGCTTTTTGCCTCTGAACAGTTTTGGCATCTCACTTTTTCCTTTGAACTTTAGAATGATTGGCATCTATAGGAACTTAGAATTTCAGATAGTGTTATTGATTCTCCTAGTTAAGTATGTTGATTCTTGAACACAGCTACTTTTATGAGTCTTGGCCGTGGCCCTAAGCACTTTGTTTTCCAGTATTACCACTAGATACATAAATGCCATAGACACATAGCTGGGTGAACCTTTTCAGCTTGTGACTCAGCTTTGCTAAAGTCCCCAGTTAGAGGTGTCCAGAGTTCTTAAGCACACTCTTTTTGCTTTGGATCACGACTTTAACCACTCAGTCTCAAGCTTTTCACTTGGACATGCATGCCACAAGCACATGGTTAGGGACAGCTTGATTTAGCCGCTTAGGCCTGGATTTTATTTCCTTGGGCCCTCCTATCCATTGATGCTCAAAGCCTTGGATCCTTTTTACCCTTGCCTTTTGGTTTTAAGGGCTATTGGCTTTTTCTGCTTGCTTTTTCTTTTTCTTTCTATTTTTTCGCCAAAATTTTTTTTCGCAAGCTTTTGCTTTTTCACTGCTTTTTCTTGCTTCAAGAATCAATTTTCATGATTTTTCAGATTGTCAATTTCTTGCTTCAATAATCAAATTTATGATTTTTCAGATTATCAGTAACATTTCTCTTTGTTCATCATTCTTTCAAGAGCCAATAATTTTAACAACAAGATAAAAAAAATGCACTGTTTAAGCATTCATTCAGAAAACAAAAAGTATTGTCACCACATCAATATGATTAAACTAAATTCAAGGATAATTTCAAAATTCATGTACTTCTTGTTCTTTTGAATTAGAAACATTTTTCATTTAAGAGAGGTGAAGGATTCTTGGAATTATTCATAGCTTTAAGACATAGTTACTACATACTAATGATCATGTAATAAAGACACAAACATAGACAAACATGAAGCATAAAAATCAAAAAATAGAGATGAGAACAAGAAAGTTAAGGAATGAGTCCAACTTAGTGAGGGTGGCGCCTTTTTGAAGGATCAATGGTGCTTTTTGAGCTCCTTTATGTCTCTTCGTTGCCTCTGTTGCTTGATCCCTAGTGATTTTGGTGCTCCTATCCTTAGTTGCTCCTAATAGTTGTGTGGAGGAAAATATATCCCCTGAGGTATCTCAAGGATTTCTTGATGAGGGAATTCCTCATGCTCTCTTGATGTGCAGTCAAATGCTCTTCTACTGAGCTATAGACCCTTGAGATGAATCTCTCAATCTCCCATGACTCAGAGGTGGAAGCAACTATCTTCCTTTTTTCTTCTCCTCTCTTTTTTTTAGGTTTCTCTGGCCTTAGGTGCCATCAATGGTTATGGAAAAGCAAAAAAAAACTATGCTTTTACCACACCAAACTTAGAATATTGCTCGCCCTCGAGCAAAAGAAGAAAGAAAAGAAGAAGAGGAAGAGAAAAGGGAAAGAAATTTTGAATTTTGAAGGTAGGTGGGGTTTATGGGGAAGAGTGGATGGATGTGAATGGTGAAGGGTTTTTGGGAAGAGAGATTGAGGTGATTGGTGAAGGATTTTTGGAGAAGAGTGTTTATGGGGAAGAGAGGATGAATGTGAAGAAGAGGATAGAAGGTGAGTTGAGGTACGTGGGGATCCTGTGGGGTCCACAGATCCTGGGATAATCCTGTAGGGTCCACTGATCTTGAGGTGTCAAGGATTTACATCCCTGCACCAATTAGGCATGTAAAATGCCTTTGCATATAATTCTGGCATTTAAACGCCGAAGTGATGCTTATGTTGGGCATTCAACGCCCAATTGCAGCATGTTTCTGGCGTTGAACGCCAGTTCCATGCTTGTTTTTGGCATTCAGCGCCAGCTCTCCTCAGAGTATATTCCTGGCATTCAAACGCCAGGATGTTGCTTGTTTCTGGCGTTCAACGCCAGATCCATGCTTTGTTTTGGCGTTGAACGCCAGCCAGATGCTCCTTAGTGGCGTTTAAATGCCAGTAAGTCCTTCCTCCAGGGTGTGATTTTTCTTCCGCTATTTTTGATTCTATTTTTAATTTTAGTATTTTTTGGTGACTCTACAAGATTATGAACCTAATAAAACATTAAATAACAATAAAAGAAAAATAAAATTAGATAAATAAAAATTGGGTTGCCTCCCAATAAGTGATTCTTTAATGTCAATAGCTTGACAGTGGGCTCTCATGGAGCCACACAGGTGATCAGGTCAATGTTGTAGACTCTCAACACCAAACTTAGAGTTTGGATGTGGGGATTTAACACCAAACTTAGTGTTTGGCTGTGGCCTCCCAACACCAAACTTAGAGTTTGATGGTGGGGGCTTTGTTTGACTCTGTACTGAGAGAAGCTTTTCATGCTTCCTCTCCATGTTTACAGAAGAACACCCTTGGGTCTTAAATACAAGGTAGTTCCCATTCAATTGAAGGACTTATTCTCCTCTGTTAACATCTATCACAGCTCCTGCTGTGGCTAGGAAAGGTCTTCTAAGGATGATGCATTCATCCTCCTCCTTTCTAGTGTCTAAGATTTTGAAATTAGCAGGGATGTAAAAGCCTTCAACCTTTACCAACACATCCTCTACCAATCCATAAGCTTGTCTTACTGACTTGTCTGCCATTTGCAATGAAAATATGGCAGGTTGTACCTTAATGATCCCCAGCTTCTCCATTACAATGAGTGGCATAAGATTTATGCCTGACCCTAGGTCATACATAGCCATTTCAATGGTCATGGTGTCTATGGTACAGGGTATTAAGAATTTACCAGGATCTTGTTTCTTTTGAGGTAAAGTTTGCTGAACCCATGTATCTAGTTCACCAACGAGCAAGGGAGGTTCACCTTCCCAAGTCTCATTACCAAACAACTTGGCATTCAGCTTCATGATAGCTCCTAAATATTGAGCAACTTGCTCTCCAGTTACATCTTCATCCTCTTCAGAGGAAGAATAGTCTTCAAAGCTCACGAATGGCAGAAGAAGGTTTAATGGAATCTCTATGGTCTCTATATGAGCCTCAGATTCCTTTGGGTCCTTAATAAGGAACTCCTTCTTGGTTAGGAGACGTCCCATGAGGTCTTCTTCGTTGGGATTCATGTCTTCCCTTTCCTCCTTGCATTCGGCCATATTGACTATATCAATGGCCTTGCACTCTCTCTTTGGATTCTCTTCTGTATTGCTTGGGAGAGTACTAGGAGGAGTTTCAGTTACTTTCTTACTCAGCTGGCCCACTTGTGCCTCCAAATTTCTAATGGAGAACCTTATTTCACTCTTGAAGCTTAAAGTGGCCTTAGACAGATCAGAGACTAAATTTGCTAAGTTAGAGGTACTCTGCTCAGAATTTTCTATCTGTTGCTGAGAAGATGATGGATAAGGCTTGATATTGCTGAGCCTATTTCTTCCACCATTATTAAAGCCTTGTTGAGGCTTCTGTTGATCCTTCCATGAGAAATTTGGATGATTTCTCCATGATGAATTATAGGTGTTTCTATAAGGTTCACCCATGTAATTTACCTCTGCCATTGCAGGGTTTTCAGGATCATAAGCTTCTTCTTCCGAAGATGCCTCTTTAGTACTATTGGATGCATTTTGCCATCCATTCAGACTTTGAGAAATTATGTTGACTTGTTGAGTCAACATTTTGTTCTGAGCCAATATGGCATTCAGAGCATCAATTTCAAGAACTCCCTTCCTCTGAGGCATCCCATTATTCACGGAATTCCTCTCAGAAGTGTACATGAACTGGTTATTTGCAACCATGTCAATAAGTTCTTGAGCCTCTGCAGGCATTTTCTTTAGGTGAATGGATCCACCTGTAGAATGGTCTAGTGACATCTTAGAGAACTCAGATAGACAATAATAGAATATATCTATCATAGTCCATTCTGAAAACATGTCAGAAGGACATCTTTGGTCATCTACTTGTATCTTTCCCAAGCTTCATAGAGGGATTCACCATCTTTTTGTTTGAAGGTCTGAACATCCACTCTAAGCTTGCTCAGCTTTTGAGGAGGAAAGAACTTAGCCAAGAAGGCCGTGACTAGGTTATCCCAGGAGTCCAGGCTATCTTTAGGTTGAGAGTCCAATCATGTTCTAACTTTGTCTCTTACAGCGAAAGGAAAAAGCATGAGCTTGTAGACTTCAAGATCTACTCCATTAGTCTTAACATTCTCACAGATCTGCAAGAACTCAGTTAAGAACTGGTAGGGATCTTCTGATGGAAGTCCATGAAACTTGCAGTTCTGTTGCATTAGAGCAACTAATTGAGGTTTCAGCTCAAAATTGTTTGCTTCAATGACAGGAATTGAGATGCTTCTTCCATCAAACTTGGACGTAGGTGTAGTATAATCACCAAGCATCCTTCTTGCATTATTGTCGTTGGGTTCGGCTGCCATCTCCTTTTCTTGTTCAAAAATTTCAGCAAGGTTGTCTATGGATTGTTGTAATTTAGCTTCTCTTAGTTTCCTCTTCAGAGTCCTTTCAGGTTCTGGATCAGCTTCAACAAGAATGCCTTTTTCCTTGTTCCTGCTCATATGAGAAAGAAGAGAACAGAAAAAGAAGAGGAATCCTCTATGTCACAGTATAGAGATTCCCCTATGTTAGTAGAAGAAGAAAGGGAATAAGAGTGGAGAAGAGTGAATAATCCAAACACAAGGGTGAGGATAGGGGCAGAGATTTGAGATGAAGAGAAGTGTTAGTAAATGAATAAATAAATAGAATAAGATGAGAGAGAGAAGTTTTCGAAAATAATGTTTGAAAAGGAGTTAATGATTTTCGAAAATCAAAGGGGAAATAAAATTAAAATTAAAATTTAAAACAATTAATTAATTAAAAATAATTTTTGAAAAAAGAGGGAGGTATTTTCAAAAATTAGAGAGAGAAAAGTTGTTAGGTGGTTTTGAAAAAGATAAGAAATAAATAAAAAGTCAAATAGTTAGTTGAAAAAGATTTGAAAATCAATTTTGAAAAGATAGGAAGATAAGAAGTTAGAAAATATATTTTAAAATCAAATTTTTGAAAAAGATAAAATTTTGAAAAAGATATGATATAAAAGATATGATAAAAAGATATGATTAAAAAAGATTCAATTTTTAAAATTAAAATTGATTACTTGACAAACAAGAAACTAAAAGATATGATTCTAGAATTTAAAGATTGAACCTTTCTTAACAAGAAAGTAACAAACTTCAAATTTTTGAATCAATCATATTAATTGTTAGCATAATTTTCGAAAATAAAGATAAAATTAAGAAAAAGATTTTTGAAAAATAAAAAAATAAATTTCGAAAATTAATAAAAAATGAAAAAGATTTGATTTTTGAAAAAGTTTTGAAAAGATAAAATTTTTTTAAAATTTGAAAATTTGACTTGACTTACAAGAAACAACTAATTTTAAAATTTTTTGACTAAGTCAACTCAAATTTTCGAAATTTTGAGAGGAAAAAGGAAAAGATATTTATTTTTTTGATTTTTGAATTTTTAATGATGAGAGAGAAAAACACAATTATGACCCAAAACATGAAAATTTTGGATCAAAACCAATGATGCATGCAAGAACACTATGAATGTCAAGATGAACACCAAGAACACTTTGAAGATCATGATGAACATCAAGAACATAATTTTGAAAAATTTTTTGATGCAAAGAAAACATGCAAGACACCAAACTTAAAAATCTTTAATGCTTAGACATTATGAATGCAAAAATGCACATGAAAAACATCATACAACACAAAACAAGAAAATTTAAAGATCAAACAAGAAGACTTACCAAGAACAACTTGAAGATCACAAAGAACACTATGAATGCATGAATTTTCAAAAAATGCAAGAACAAGATGAGTATGCAACTGACACCAAACTTAAAAATTAACTCAAGACTTAAACAAGAAACACAAAATATTTTTTTGATTTTATTATTTTTTTGTATTTTATTTTATATTTTTCGAAAAACATATAGGAAAAAGAAAGTAATGAATCCAAAGTCCTTAATCAAAATCCTATGAATTAGACATGGCTTAATAGCCAACCAAGCTAAAACATGTTATATGAAACTCTATAATTCATTCTTGAAAACTCTAAAAATTTTCAAAAATAGGTGATAAATTTTTGAAAGATTTTCGAAAATTTTTTTTTTTTTTGAAAATAAAACAAAAAGAAAATTACCTAATCTGAGCAACAAGATGAACCGTTAGTTATCCAAACTTGAACAATCCCCAACAACGGCACTAAAAACTTGGTGGACGAAATTGTGATCTCTAATAATGGCTTCAACTTGGTGTGCGCGTTTATAACTTAGCCCTTTCTTCACAACCTCGCACAACTAACCAGCAAGTGCACTGGGTCGTCAAAGTAAAAAACCTTACGTGAGTAAGGGTCGATCCCACGGAGATGAAGCCCAATTGGCGCGCTCTCAATGGCGTTGGAAAGTAGACATCCTGGGCTTTCCAGCAATATATGATAGTCCATACTTTGCCCAAGATTTGATGGCCCAAACCGGCGTTCAAAGTCACCCTCAGAATTCCCAGCGTTAAACGCCGGAACTGGCACAAGGATGGGAGTTAAACGCCCAAACTGGCATAAAAGCTGGCGTTTAACTCCAAGAAGAGTCTCTACACGAAAATGCTTCAATGCTCAGCCCAAGTACACACCAAGTGGGCCCGGAAGTGGATTTTTATGTCATTTACTCATCTCTGTAAACCCTAGGCTACTAGTTCTCTATAAGTAGGACCTTTTACTATTGTATTGATATATCTTGGTAGCTATCTTTGTTCTGATGCTATCTTAGATCATTGGGAGGCTGGCCATTCGGCCATGCCTAGACCTTGTTCTTATGTATTTTCAA
>NC_029778.3:41836571-41837132 GCF_000817695.3 Arachis duranensis
CAACCAACTTCTAAGTTTGGTGTTGAACCCCCACATTCAAACTCTAAGTTTTGTGTTGGGAGGTTCCAACATTGCTCTGAGCACCTGTGAGGCTCCATGAGAGTCCTCTGTCAAGCTACTGACATTAAAGAAGCGCTTGTTGGGAGGCAACCCAATGTTATATTTTATCTATTCTCTTTTGTTATTTTATGTTTTCTGTAGGTTGATGATCATAAGAAGTCACAAAATCAATTGAAAAAGCAAAAACAGAATGAAAAACAGGAAGAAAAACAGCACACCCTAGAGGAAGAACCTACTGGCGTTTAAACGCCAGTAAGGCTAGCAGATGGGCGTTTAACGCCCAGTCTGGCACCATTCTGGGCGTTTAACGCCAGAAAGGGGCACCAGACTGGCGTTAAACGCCAGAAAAGGGCAAGCACTTGGCGTTAAACGCCAGAAATGGGCACCATCCCGGCGTTTAATGCCAGAATTGGCTCAAAACGCATTTTTGCATGACATTTGGTGCAGGGATGACTTTTCCTTGACACCTCAGGATCTGTGGACCCCACAGGATCCCCACCT
>NC_029778.3:41837236-41838050 GCF_000817695.3 Arachis duranensis
CCACCCTCACATAGCCGAACCTTACCTCTCTCTCCACTCCTATATAAACCCATCTTCACTCCTTCATTTTCACACAACATAAACACTACTTCTTCCCCTTTTGGCCGAACCACAAAGCCCCCTCCATCTCCTTCATTTCTTCTTCTTCTACTCTCTTCTTTCTTCTTTTGCTCGAGGACGAGCAAACCTTTTAAGTTTGGTGTGGTAAAAGTATTGATTTTTGTTTTTCCATAACCATTTATGGCATCCAAGGCCGGAGAAACCTCTAGAAAGAGGAAAGGGAAGGAAAAAGCTTCTACCTCCGAGTCATGGGAGATGGAGAGATTCATCTCAAGGGTGCATCAAGACCACTTCTATGAAGTTGTGGCCTTGGAAAAGGTGATCCCCGAGGTCCCTTTTTCACTCAAAAAGAGTGAATATCCGGAGATCCGACATGAGATCCGAAGAAGAGGTTGGGAAGTTCTTACCAACCCCATTCAACAAGTCGGAATCTTAATGGTTCAAGAGTTCTATGCCAATGCATGTATCACTAAGAACCATGACCAAAGTGTGAACCCGGATCCAAAGAATTGGCTTACTATGGTTCAGGGGAAATACTTGGATTTTAGTCCGGAAAATGTAAGGTTAGCATTCAACTTGCCCATGATGCAAGGAGATGAACATCCTTACACTAGAAGGGTCAACTTTGATCAAAGGTTGGACCAAGTCCTCACAGACATCTGTGAAGAGGGCGCCTGGTGGACGAAATTGTGATCAATGTTCTAACTATTTTGTATGAAATCATTATTATGGCACTGGTTGAATTCACAACTCC
>NC_029778.3:41838150-41838619 GCF_000817695.3 Arachis duranensis
AAGAAGATAGAATTTCATTAATACTTGAGGTACAGCAGAGCTCCACACCCTTAATCTATGGTGTGCAGAAACTCCACCGTTGAAAATACATAAGCAAAAGGTTCAGGCATGGCCGAATGGCCAGCCCCCATAGCGTGATCACAGGATTCAAAATACAATCCAGGATGATAATATGATAGTAAAAAGTTCTATTTATAATAAACTAGCTCCTAGGATTTACATGAGTAAGTAATTGATGCATAAATTCACTTCCGGGGCCCACTTGGTGTATGTTTGGGCTGAGCTTGCTCAATCCACGAGCTAAGGCTTCTCTTGAAGTTGAACTTCGAGTTATGACGTGTTTTGGGCGTTCAACTCCGGATCATGACGTTTTTCTGGCGTTTAACTCCAGACAGCAGCATGAACTTGGCGTTCAACGCCAAGTTACGTCGTCATTCTTCGAATAAAGTATGGATTATTATATATTGCT
>NC_029778.3:41839914-41840997 GCF_000817695.3 Arachis duranensis
AAATAAAGAACAAGGAATGAATCCACCTCTAGTGGCGTCTTCTTCTTGAAGGACCAATGATGTTTTTCAACTCTTCTATGTCCCTTCCTTGCCTTTGTTGCTCCTCCCTCATTGCTCTTTGATCTTCTCTTATTTCTTGGAGAATGATGGAGTGCTCATGATGTTCCACCCTTAATTGTTCCACATTATGGCTCAAATCTTCTAAGGAGGTATTGAGTTGCTCCCAATAGTTGTTGGGAGGAAAGTGCATTCCTTGAGGCATCTCAGGAATTTGTTGATGATGAGCTTCCTCATGCACTTCTTTAGGGCCGTGAGGAGCTTCTCTTGCTTGCTCCATCCTTTTCTTGGTGATGGGCTTGTCTTCTTTAATGAAGACATCTCCATCTATGATAACTCCGGCTGAATAGCATAGATGGCATATGAGGTGGGGGAAGGCTAGCCGTGCCATGTATGAAGGCTTGTCAGCTATTTTGTAGAGTTCATTGGCTATGACTTCATGAACTTCCACTTCCTCTCCAATCATGATGCTATGAATCATGATGGCCCGATCCACAGTAACTTCAGATCGATTGCTTGTAGGGATGATGGATCTTTGGATGAACTCCAACCATCCTCTAACTACAGGCTTGAGTCCAACCATCCTCTAGCCACAGGCTTGAGGTCCAGTCCTCTTAGTTGAACTGGCTTGCCTTTGGAGTCTATTCTCCATTGAGCTCCTTCCACACATATGTCCATAAGGACTTGGTCCAACCTTTGATTAAAGTTGACCTTTCTAGTGTAGGGGCGTTCATCTCCTTGCATCATAGGCAAGTGAAATGCCAACCTCACATTTTCCGGACTAAAATCTAAGTATTTCCCCCGAACCATTGTGAGATAGTTCTTTGGACTCGGGTTCATACTTTGATCATGGTTCCTAGTGATCCATGCATTGGCATAGAACTCTTGAACCATCAATATTCCGACTTGTTGCATGGGGTTGGTTATG
The DNA here is from genome assembly GCF_000817695.3 of Arachis duranensis. Classification (NCBI taxonomy): domain Eukaryota; kingdom Viridiplantae; phylum Streptophyta; class Magnoliopsida; order Fabales; family Fabaceae; genus Arachis; species Arachis duranensis. The sequence goes on from NC_029778.3 coordinate 41,840,900, forward strand.
ACTTCCCACCCTCTTCTTTCAATTTCATGTCGGATTTCCGGATACTCATTCTTTTTGAGCTTGAAAGGGACCTCGGGGATCACCTTCTTCTTTGCCAC
>NC_029778.3:41841188-41842544 GCF_000817695.3 Arachis duranensis
AAGCTTATGCTTTTACCACACCAAACTTAAAATTTTGCTCGTCCTCGAGCAAGAAAGAAAAGAAGAGTAGAAGAAGAAGAAGAGAATATAGTAGAGAGGGGGAGAAGTAGGTTCGGCTATGTGGGAGAAGATGGGGTTTGTGTTGTGTGAAAATGAAGTAGAAAGGAAGGGTATTTATAGGGAGAGGGAGGGTGGGAGTTCGGCCATTTTGGGTGGGAATGGGTGGGAAATTAAATTTGAATTTTATGAAGGTAGGTGGGGTTTATGGGGAAGAGGGGGTTGATGTGAATGGTGAATGGGGTAATTGGGAAGAGGAATTGAGGTGATTGGTGAGGAGTATTGGGTTTTGTGACATGGGGAATACAAATCACAAAAATAGGATTAAGAGGTAAGGTGGGAATATGGTAGGTGAGGATCTTGTGGGGCCCACAGATCCTGAGGTGGGGATCCTGTGGGGGCCCATGGTAGGTGGGGATCCTGTGGGGTCCACAGATCCTGAGGTGATCCTGTGGGGTCCACAGATCCTGGGGTGAAAAGAAATATCATTCCTTCACCATATAGGCATGTAAAATGCCTTCGTGCATCATTCTGGCATTTAAACGCCCATTGGTGCACGTTCTGGGCGTTCAACGCCCACGTAATGCATGTTTCTGGCGTTGAACGCCAGTTTCATGCTTGTTGCTGGCGTTCAACGCCAGCTTGTCTCCTCTAGGCACATTCCTGGCGTTCAGCGCTAGGATGTTGCTTGTTTCTGGCGTTCAGCGCCAGAATGGTGCTCTATTCTGGCGTTGAACGCCAGCCAGATGCATCTTACTGGCGTTGAACGCTAGTCTGCGCTACCTCCAGGGTGAAAATTTTTTTCTTCTGTTTTTGACTCTGTTTTTAATTTTTTTGATTTTTTTCGTGACTCCTCATGATCATGTACCTAATAAAACACAAAATAACAATAAAATAAAAATTAGATAATATAAAATTGGGTTGCCTCCCAACAAGCGCTTCTTTAATGTCAATAACTTGACAGTGGCTCTCATGGAGCCACAAGGTGATCAGGTCAATGTTAGTGTGTAGTCCCAACACCAAACTTAGAGTTTGGATATGGGATCTTAACACCAAACTTAGAGTTTGGTTGTGGCCTCACAACACCAAACTTAGAGTTTGACTGTGGAGGCTCTTCTTCTTGACTCTGAACTGAGAGAAGCTCTTCCTGCTTACTCTCTTTTGTCACAGAGGGATGGCCATGTGCCTGAAACACAAGGCATTCCCCATTCAATTGAAGGACTAACTCACCTCTGTTGACATCTATCACAGCTCCTGCTGTGGCTAGGAAAGGTCTTCCAAGGATGATGCAATCATCCT
>NC_029778.3:41847139-41848596 GCF_000817695.3 Arachis duranensis
TTGGGCTGAGCTTGATCTATCCACGAGCTGAGGCTTCTCTTGGAGTTGAACTCCGAGTTATGACGTGTTTTGGGCGTTCAACTCCGGATCATGACGTTTTTCTGGCGTTTAACTCCAGACAGCAGCATGAACTTGGCGTTCAACGCCATGTTACGTCGTCTTTCTTCGAATAAAGTATGGACTATTATATATTGCTGGAAAGCCCTGGATGTCTACTTTCCAACGCCGTTGAGAGCGCGCCAATTGGAGTTCTGTAGCTCCAGAAAATCCATTTCGAGTGCAGGGAGGTCAGATTCTAACAGCATCAGCAGTCCTTTTGTCAGCCTTCTTCAGAGTTTTGCTCAAGTCCCTCAATTTACGCCAGAAATTACTTGAAATCACAGAGAAACACACAAACTTATAGTAAAGTCCAGAAATGTGAATTTAACATAAAAACAAATGAAAACATCCCTAAAAGTAGCTTGAACTTACTAAAAACTACCTAAAAACAATGCCAAAAAGCGTATAAATTATCCGCTCATCAGCGCCCAATGGAAGAGAGATTCAAGAGGAAAGCCGGTTCAATTGAGAAGGTATGACCTCAAGCCCGTGGCTAGGGGATGGTTGGAGTTTATCCAACGCTCAATCATTCCCACTAGCAACCGGTCCAAAGTTACTATAGACCGAGCCATCATGATTCATAGCATCATGATTGGAGAAGAAATAGAAGTTCATGAGGTGATATCCCAAGAACTTTATAAGGTGGCGGACAAGTCCTCTACCTTGGCAAGGTTAGCCTTTCCTCATCTCATTTGTCACCTCTGCTATTCAGTTGGAGTTGGCATAGAAGGAAACATCCCCATTGATGAGGACAAGCCCATCACTAAGAAGAGGATGGAGCAAACAAGAGACCCCTCTCATCATCAAATCCCTGAGATGCCTCAAGGGATGCACTTTCCTCCACAAAACTATTGGGAGCAACTAAACACCTCCCTAGGAGAATTGAGTTCCAACAAGCAAATCAACACCTCCCTAGGAGAATTGAGTTCCAACATGGGACAACTAAGGGTGGAGCACCAAGAACATTCCGTCCTCCTCCATGAAATTAAAGAAGATCAAAGAATCATGAGAGAGGAGCAACAAAGACAAGGAAGAGACATTGAGGAGCTCAAGCACTCAATAGGATCTTCAAGAAGAAGAACAAGCCGCCATCACTAAGGTGGACCCGTTCTTTAATCTCCTTGTTCTTTATTTTTCTGTTTTTCGAAAATTATGCTTATATTTATCTATGTTTGTGTCTTGTGATCATTAGTGTCTTAGAATCTATGCCTTAAAGTTATGAATGTCCTATGAATCCATCACCTTTCTTGAATGAAAAATGTTCTTAAAAAAAAAAGAAAAGAATTGCATGAATTTTAAATTTTATAACAGATTAATTATTTTGATGTGGTGGCAATACTTTTGTTTTCTGAATGTAT
>NC_029778.3:41850250-41857762 GCF_000817695.3 Arachis duranensis
AGCTTGCCATGGAAAGGAGTAAGAAGGATTGGATGAAGACAGTAAGAAAGCAGAGAGACGGAAGGGACCAAGCATCTTCATACGCTTATCTAAAATTCCCACCAATGAATTACATAAGTATCTCTATCTCTATCTTTATGTTTTATTCGTATATCACCGATATCTATTTGAGTTTGCCTGACTAAGATTTACAAGGTGACCATAGCTTGCTTCATACCAACAGTCTCTGTGGGATCGACCCTTACTCGCGTAAGGTTTATTACTTGGACGACCCAGTACACTTGCTGGTTAGTTGTGCGAAGTTGTGTTTATGCCATGGTATTGAACACCAAGTTTTTGGATTCATTACCGGGGATTATTTGATTTGTGAAAAGTATTGATCACAATTTCGTGCACCAACAACCTATTCCAGAAAGCCGATCTATGTCTGTATCTACAGTCCTTACAAGGCCAAGCCAAGCACCATTCAAACCTATAGCCCAAGTTCTAGCAAGGCTAGCCAAAATTTCCTTTAGACCCAAGCGACCAATTAGTAAATAGGCTCTTTACAAATAATATGTTATAGCACCATCATAGCAACCACATTAAGAAGTTAGTGGAGGACCAGAGATTTTAACTGCATCAAACACTAAAATTCAAAGGATATTAGTTTATCCCCACTCTAAGAATCAACAAACCAAAGAATTGATTAAGCTACTTTAAGAAGTTACTTGAGATTAAGCTTTTGTTTGCTGTATAGTACATTATAGCATCTTTTTTACAAATCTTTAGTGCTTTGTGGTAACCAACTTTGTTATGTTAGCTTATGTTGCTAGGATTGTAATCCTTTCAATAACTTATCATATCTTATGTTTGAATGTTTAATGTACCAAAATATTTAATAAAATTCACATAGCTATATTATTATTTACTATATATAGCTGTTCCGGCCCAACCCAATAGACTAAAGACCCGGGTCTGGATGTCCAGCCGACCCGATGGTTTACTGAGCCCGAACCGGGAGGTGACCCGCACATCACCTCCCCTCCCGCATGAACCTGGATAGCTGGCAGAAACTTCCATATGTATGGGTTGGCCATGAAAGGCCCACCCAAAGTATAGGCCAAGTATGGACTATAAAGGGGGAGGGACCTACGCCTCCCCAAAGATACGTCACTTAACCCTATCCCTAATAGCCACCTCTTGTATGGATATTGACTTAAGCGTTGGAGTCCTTGCAGGTGGCCCCACCTCATCCTCAACCCGTTAGGCCGGAGGAGTCATTCACCGGAGCTCTCCAACACCCATCTCCTAGTCACCACACCTTCACTACCACTAGATCTGACCCGTTTGATACTCGTGCAACCGACCATTGGCACCGTTTATGGGGAAGCTGACGTGAATGGATTTCTTGTTGGGCCTGGTTGATGAGCAGGAAGAGGAGGAAGTGCGCGAGGAGGAGGGAACTCGCTTGATGAGCAGGATAGCCCCTATGGCTTCCTTTCACGAGCGCACGAGAACTCCCTCTCGTAAAAACGACCCTCCCTCCAACTCCCATGAAAGGAGCCTCTTCGGGGGTACGGGTGATGACAACTTAAAGATTATGCAGGAATTGCGCCACCGAGTGCAAAATCTCAAGAGGGAGCTAGTGACCAAGGATCGCTACCGACCCAACCCGAGCCTCTCACGTACTCGATCTGCCCCAAAGAGATCGGAGGCCCCGAAGAAGATGCCCTCAAAGGAACCATACCAAGCGTAGAGCAGACGCTCGATCTCTTTCGACCCATGATGGTTTGGAGGGCCAAGGCGAAAATAGAGATAGGCCGAGAAGGCGACGAGACCCCATAATCATGGGAGCAACCCCTTTTCACACCTCCATCCTCAAGGTCCGACTGCCGAAAGACTTCGACAAGCCAACGGACATGAGATATGATGGAACCCAAGACCCTCAAGAACACATAATGGCCTTTGAGGCCAGAATGAACCTCGAGGGTGTTGGCGATTGATGATCGGATATTTTTTACACTTTTTGCCATCATTTTCAAATAGTTTTTAGTATGTTTGTTTAAGTTTTATTATATTTTCATAGGTTTTAGTGAAAAATTCACATTTTTGGATTCTACTTTGAGTTTGTGTGTTTTTATGCAATTTCAGGTATTTTCTGGTTCAAATTGAGGAGCTGGAGCAAAAGTCTGATTCAGAGGCAGAGAAAGCATTGCAGATGTTGTCAATATCTAACCTCCTTGTATTCGAAAGAGCTTTTCTCAAGTTACAAAAGTCTAAATGGAGCGTTCTCAATGACTTTGGAAAGCTAACATCCAGGTCTTTCCAGTAATGTATAATAGTCCATATTTTACTTCAGAATTGAAGGCCCAAAACTGGCGTTCAATGCCAGCCATCTGCCCTATTCTGGCGTCCAACGCCCACAAGGGAATAGCCAGCATTCCAATGCCCAAGGAGTCTCTTAGCACGTGGATCTCAATTAAGCTTAGCCTAAACACTCACCAAGTGGACCCTGGAAATGGATTTTTGCACTAAAAGACTATTTTATCCTTTTTATGTAATCCTTAGTCATTAGTCTAGTATTTATTTGAGAACATTCGAAGAGATCTTTAGACACTTTACATGTTTCTCGTTGTATTTTCTATCAATATGAGTTTCTAAACCTCCTAGGTTGAGGGGAGGAGCTCTGCTGAGTTTTATGAATTAATAAAGTATTACTGTTCTATCTTCAATCCGTGTTTGATTCTCTATTCTAAGATGTATCTTCGTTCTTGATCCTTATGAATGCGTTGAACCGGCACAAGGTTATCTCATTCTACATGGGTTCAGAGTGAGTTTTTCATCGGTCAATGATGAACCACTAGCTTGATTATACATCTCTTAGATAGCTAATCCACGACTTTGTTGGGGAGATTAGAGTCTCTGTGGTAGAGGCTAGAACCAAAGACGCAGCATTCTCTAATCTAGAAGATTCGACCTTGTCTGTGGCGTTTTAAGTAGGATCACTAAGGGGAATGGACTGTAGGAGCTTCACCCTCAATCAGAATGGATCCGCACTAACCCTGGGGTTCAGATCTGGAGGAGCATTGGCGACCTCTGAAGAAAGGCATTGATCACATATAGCCTACCATAGAAGAAATCATTTACAGTTAGAGGAGACAGTAAAATCGAATTGATCCAGAAGAACAAAGCATCTCCAAGCTTTAACCATCTTCTTATCATTGCTTTCACCATCAATTGAGTAACGTTTTATTTATTTTCTTTTTATGGGTTTAAACAATCAAATAACTTTTCTATCTGCCTGTCTAAGATCTACAAGATAACCATAGTTTGCTTCAAATCACAATCCTCGTGGGATTGACCCTGACTCACTCAGGTATTACTTGGACAACCCAGTGCAGTTGCTGATTCAGTTGTGCGAAGTTTAATTCCACGCACCAGCGACACGGTGAACTGTCGTGCTTTCCCCGTGACCTTCCGCAGGGGTTTATTACGACCTTCTCAGACATAACCCGCAGCCTTTTAGCACAGTTCACCACACGCATTACCAAAGCTAAGCACCCTATTAACCTTTTAGGGGTGACCCAAAATGCCGGGGAGCCGACGAGGAAGTTCCTCGACAGATTCAAGGATGAGTGCCTAGAAATTGACAGCTTGATTGACTCTGTGGCCAGCTTATGCCTGACAAACGATTTGTTAAATGAAGACGTTAGAAAGAACCTTACTACCAAGCCTGTGTAGACAATGCAAGAGATCCAGAACGTGGCGAGATAATATATTAATGATGAAGAGGTTAGCTAGGTGGTGGCAGCCAATAAGCGACAGCTGGCCAACCCTCCCCCTCGAGAACGGGGAGAGGTAAAAAAAAATTTTCAAAGATGGAGGATCACCTAAACCTTTTAATCCTTTCCCCCGAGTTGGAACTATACTCCCCTTACGGCCCCAATCGTGGAAGTCTACCAGCAGATTGCTGACAAGGGTATCTTGTCGAAACCTCAGCAACTGAAGGATGCCTTGGAACAAACCATCCACGAGGGCAAGCTGACTGAGTTTTTCCAATTCATAAGGGAGCCCAGGCGAAGGGAGCGCAAATGTCCCGAGGAGGATCGAGGCCAGGCCGTGAAGCCGAGACAAGGGCCTAGTGAAGATGTAGATAACGCCCTCACGGTGGTCAACGTTGTGGTCGGGAAAAATGCACCCCTAGATCAAGGTCCGCTACCAAAAAGGACGCCAGAGTCTTGGCCGTATCATCAGGGAGCCATAGGCTCCCGTCCAGGGAACCTCCGAGAATATCGTTTGGGTCAAAAGACCAATGGTTTCACGACATCCCAAAAAAACTCCTATGGTGATAACGGCAAGAATCGGAACGGACCTGGTCAAGTTGACTCTAACATCATGTTCAGGAACATGTTCGATGCCCTAAGACTCCAAGAGTCTGACCTAAAAGCCCATCAACACGGGGTCGTTGGTCTAGGAGGCAACTTTATAAAACTCGACGGGATAGTCACCCTCCCGATTTGTATCGGTGGAGGAGAAAGAAAGAGGTCGATAATGGCAGAGTTTGTAGTCCTAAGGGACTTCTTAGCTTACAACATCATCCTGGAAAGGAAGACAATCGATGAGTTCTCTGCTGTGATATGTACCAGGTTTTTTACTATGAAGTTTGTTACTGACTACGGGTCCGTTGGATCCCTCAAGGGAGACCTAGAAACAGAAGTTGCATGCAACAACGCCAGCCTCTCCCTGAGAAAGAATTCGAAGGAAGCATCTAGGGTCTTTCTAGCCAACTTAGATGCCAGAGTGGACGACAAGCCGAGGTCCGAGCCCAATGGAGATTTGGAAAAGTTCTGGGTCAGGGACACGGAGGACAAATTCACCTTTGTGAATAGGAGGCTCCCCCATAACCTGAAAAAACCCCTTATAGAGGCCATCAGGGCAAACGACGACTTATTCGCTTGGATGCCAGCTGACATGCTTGGAATGGACCCCAATTTCATGTCTCACTGGCTTGCTGTAAAGCCAGATGCCAAGCCCATTTCTCAGAGGCGAAGGAAGATGTCCCAAGAAAGAGCATGAGGTGGCCAAGCAGACGGCCAGCCTGTTAGAAGCTGGGTTCATCAGGGAACTTGAATACTTGACGTGGTTGTCGAATGTAGTCCTTGTCAAAAAAGCCAATGGAAAATTGAGGATGTGTGTCGATTATTCAGGCCTCAACAAGGCATGTCCCAAGGACTCCTTTCCTCTCCCAAACATCGATGCCCTTGTAGATGCGGCAACAGGATATTGGTTCCTGACCTTCATGGATGCATACTCTGGATATAACCAGATAACGATGCACCGACCTGACAAGGAAAAAACGGCGTTCATAACGCCAGGGGGCACTTACTGCTACAGGGTGATGCCGTTAAGACTGAAGAATGCATGAGCGACCTACTAAAGGCTAATAAACAAAGTATTCAGCGATCTCATCAGGAGGTCGGTCGAAGTCTACGTCAACGACATCTTGGTGAAAACCAGCCAACCAGAGGACCTAGTCGGCGACCTAGAGACCGTCTTTACATCTCCTTATAAGCATAATATGAGACTTAACCCCCTCAAATAGGCTTTTACCATGGAGGCTGGGAAGTTTCTCGGCATCATGATAACCCACAGGGGGGGTTAAGGGCAACGTAGACAAGTGCGAAGCCATTCTGCAAATGACAAGCCTAGGATGCGTTAAAAATGTGTAGAGATTGGCCCAAAGGCTCACAACTCTATCCCATTTACTCATTGTATCGGCAGCCAAAGCTCTCCCCTTTTTCAATCTTATGAGGAAAGGGATATCCTTCGAATAGACCCCAGCCTATGAAGAAGCCTTCAACCATTTTAAGAAGATACTTTCAACCCCACCAACTGTTTTATTTAATTAGCAAAGCGCTACAAGGGGCAAAGCTTAGGTACACCAAGCTGGAAAAGTAGGCTTATGCACTTCTGACTTCGTCTCGAAAGCTGAGGCAGTACTTCTTCCAGGGGCACTGGATTACCGAAAGAACTGACCAAGCCATTTCCCAAATCCTACAAAAGCCCAATCTAGAGGGACAAATGATGACTTGGGCAGTCCAGCTGTCCTAGTACAATTTGCAATATGAGCCTAGGCATGCAATTAAGGCTTAGACAATGGCGGATTTCCTAGTAGAGGTAACTGGGGACCACCACGAGAACCCGGACACATGGTGGAAGCTCCATATCGATGGAGCCTCCAACCAGTGTTCGGGGGAGCAAGGATAATCCTCGAAAGCTCGATTGGGGTGATCTATGAGCAATCTATCAAGTTTGACTTCCCGGTCGCCAACAACCAGGCAGAGTATGATGCCCTGATAGGAGGCCTACTCTTGGAAAAAGAAGTCAAGGCAACGCGGGTTGAGGTAAACAACAATTTTCAAAGCATTACTTCCCAAATTAAGGGGACCTACCGGGCTAGAAATTCTTTGTTACAGAAGTATTTGGAAAGGGTTAAAAATTTAAGTGAGGACTTTGAGGAGGTTGTGGTGCAGCATGTCCCAAGAGAAAGGAATGCATTGGTCGACCTCCTATCAAAGCTGGCAAGCACGAAGCCAGGGTCGGGAAACGGATCTTTGATTCAAAGGCTGATAAAGGGCCTTACGGTGACCCTGTGCGTAACCCAAGCAATGAACACCTCCTCATGGATCGACCCAATTCTTAACTTCTTGGAAGTCGGTAAACTCCCCGAGGATGAGAAGGCGGCAAAGATGATAAGAAGGGAAGTGGTCAAGTATGTGAGAATACAAGGCCAGTTATTCAAGCGACGGCTGAACCAGCCCCTGTTAAAATGCCTACACCCTTACCAGATAGACTACGTCCTGAGCGAAGTCCACGAGGGATGTTGTGGCCACGACATTGGGAGAAAGGCCTTGGCCAGGAAGCTCGTCAAGGCTGGTTACTATTGGCCCTCGATGACGTCGGATGCCCAGAATTTGTAAAGAGATACAAGAAATACCAAGAAAATGCTAACTTCTACAAGACCCTGGCAGTGGAGATGAGCTTACTGATGAGCGGATAATTTATACGCTTTTTGGCATTGTTTTTAGGTAGTTTTTAGTAAGTTCAAGCTACTTTTACGGATGTTTTCATTAGTTTTTATGTTAAATTCATATTTCTGGACTTTACTATGAGTTTGTGTGTTTTTCTGTGATTTTAGGTAATTTCTGGCTAAAATTGAGGGACTTGAGCAAAACTCTGAAAAAGGCTGACAAAAGGACTGCTGATGATGTTGGAATCTGACCTCCCTGCACTCGAAATGAATTTTCTGGAGCTACAGAATTCCAAATGGCGCACTTTTAACGGCGTTAGAAAGTAGACATCCAGAGCTTTCCAGCAATATATAATAGTTCATACTTTATTTGGAAATTGATGACGTAACTTGGCGTTTAACGCCAAGTACATGCTGCTGTCTGGAGTTAAACACCAGAAATACGTCACGACCCGGAGTTGAACTCCAGAAACACGCTATAACTCGGCGTTCAACTCCAA
>NC_029778.3:41858170-41860890 GCF_000817695.3 Arachis duranensis
TTTTCACTGAGAGGATGGGATGTAGCCATTGACAACGGTAATGCCCTACATACATCTTGCCATGGAAAGGAGTAAGAAGGATTGGATGAAAGTAATAAGAAAGTAGAGATTCAAGAGGAGCATAGCATCTCCATATGCCTATCTGAAATTTCCACTATTGATTTACATAAGTATTTCTATCCCTTTTATTTTCTATTTATTATTAATTTTCGAACTCATCATAAACCAATTTAATCTGCCTAACTGAGATTTACAAGGTGACCATAGCTTGCTTCATACCAACAATCTCTGTGGGATCGACCCTTACTCACGTAAGGTATTACTTGGATGACCCAGTACACTTGCTGGTTAAGTTGAACGGAGTTATGATCACACCAGGGATTATTAAGATCCCAATTTATCACACCATGATCTCTTTGGGGTATTTTTGATTTCATACAAATACAAAGAGACCAACTTTGAGGATCACAATTTCATCCACCAAGTTTTTGAAGCCGTTGCCGGGAATTGTTGAGTTTGAACAACTGACGGTTCATCTTGTTGCTCAGATTAGGTAATTTTCTTTTCAAAAAAACTTTTTCAAAATTTTTCTTTTTCGTTTTTCCAAAAATATTTTTGAAAAAATAAAATAATAAAAATCCAAAAAAATAGAAAATCATAAAAATCAAAAATATTTTGTGTTCTTGTCTAAGTCTTGAGTCAATTTTTAAGTTTAGTGTCAATTGCATGATTTAAAAAAATTTTCTTGCATTTTTCGAAAATTCCATGCATTCATAGTGTTCTTCATGATCTTCAAGTTGTTCTTGGTAAATCCTCTTGTTTGATCTTGATGATTTCTTGTTTTGTGTTGTTTGTTGTTTTTCATATGCATTTTTTGTTTGTTAGAGTCCATGCATTACAAATTTCTAAGTTTGGTGTCTTGCATATTTTCTTTGCATCAAAAATTTTTCAAAATTATGTTCTTGATGTTCATCATGATCTTCAAAGTGTTCTTGGTGTTCATCTTGACATTCATAGTGTTCTTGCATGCATAATGAGTTTTGATTCATAATTTTCATGTTGTGAGTCATTTTTGTTGTTTTTCTCTCTCATCATTAAAAATTCAAAAAAAAATTCAAAAAAATTATCTTTTCCTTATTTCCCTCCAAATTTTCGAAATTTTGGGTTGACTTGGTCAAAATTTTTTTAAAAATTAGTTGTTTCTTACAAGTTAAGTCAAAATTTCAATTTTAAAAATCTTATATTTTCAAAATCTTTTTTCAAAAATTATATCTTTTTCATTTTTTTCTATTTCTCGAAAAGTTCAAAAAACTTTTTCAAAATATTTTCAAAATCTTTTTCTTATCTTTATATCATATTTTCTCGAAAATTTTAAAAAAAATTTTTTCAAAAATCTTTTTCTTAATAGTATTTCATGATTTTCGAAAATTACACTAACAATTAATATGATTGATTCATAAATTTGAAGTTTGTTACTTTCTTTTTAAGAAAGGTTCAATCTTTAAATTCTAGAATCTTATCTTTTAGTTTCTTGTTAGTTAAGTAAGTAATTTTAAATTTTAAAAATTAAATCTTTTTATCTTTTATCATATCTTTTTCAAAAATTTTATCTTTTTCAAAATTTGATTTCAAAATATCTTATCTAACTTCTTATCTTCTTATCTTTTTCAAATTTGATTTTGATATCTTTTTCACTCGACTAACTAACTTTTTGTTTGTTTCATATCTTTTTCAAAACCAACTAACTACTTTTACCTCTCTAATTTTCGAAAGTATCTCATCTCTTTTTCAAAAATTCTTTTTTGTTTTAATTTTTAATTTTAATCTTATCTTATCTCTAATTTTCGAAAATTACTAACCCCTTTTTAAAATTATTTTCAAAATTCTCCATCTCTTTTCTTATTCTATTTAATTATTTAATCCCCTCTTCTACATTCTTCTCCCCTTTCTTCTTCTACTAGCATAAAGGAATCTCTATACTGTGACATAGAGGATTCCTCTTTCTTTTCTTGTTTTCTTTTCTTTCATATGAGCAGGAACAGGGAAAAAGGCACTCTTGTTGAAGTTGATCCAGAACCTGAAAGGACTCTGAAGAGAAAATTAAGAGAAGCTAAATTACAACAATCTAAAGGTAACCTTTCAGAAATATTAGAACAAGAGAAGGAGATGGCAGTCGAAAATAATAATAATGCAAGGAGAATGCTTGGTGACTTCACAAAGCCAACGTCCAAGTTTGATGGAAGAAGCATCTCCATTCCTGCCATTGGAGCCAACAACTTTGAGCTGAAACCTCAGCTAGTTGCCTAAATGCAACAAAACTGCAAGTTTTATGGACTTCCATCTGAAGATCCTTACCAGTTTTTAACTGAGTTCTTGCAGATCTGTGAGACTGTAAAGACAAATGGAGTTGATCCTGAAGTCTACAGACTCATGTTTTTCCCTTTTGCTGTAAGAGACAGAGCTAGAATATGGTTGGATTCACAACCCAAGGATAGCCTGGACTCCTGGGATAAGCTGGTCACTACCTTCTTGGATAAATTCTTTCCTCCTCAAAAGGTGAGCAAGCTGAGAGTGGATGTTCAAACCTTCAAGCAAAAAGATGGTGAATCCCTCTATGAAGCTTGGGAAAGATACAAGCAGCTGACCAAAATATGTCCATCTGACATGTTTTCAGAATGGACCATATTAGATATATTCTATTATGGTCAATCTGAATTTTC
>NC_029778.3:41861009-41865042 GCF_000817695.3 Arachis duranensis
ATGGTTGCAAACAACCAATTCATGTACACTTCTGAGAGGAATTTCGTGAATAATGGGACGCCTCAGAGGAAGGGAGTTCTTGAAATTGATGCTCTGAATGCCATATTGGCTCAGAACAAAGTGTTGACTCAGCAAGTCAACATGATCTCCCAAAGTCTGAATGGATGGTAAAATGCATCCAACAGTACTAAAGAGGCAGTTTCTGAAGAAGCTTTTGATCCTGAGAACCCTGCAATGGCAGAGGTTAATTACATGGGTGAACCTTATGGAAACACATATAACTCATCATGGAGAAATCATCCAAATTTCTCATGGAAGGATCAACAAAAAATCCTCAACAAGGCTTTAATAATGGTGGACGTAATAGGCTGAGCAATAGCAAGCCATATCCATCATCTTCTCAGCAACAGACAGAGAATTCTGAACAAAACACTTCTAATTTAGCCAATCTAGTCTCTGATCTGTCAAAGGCCACTTTCAGTTTCATGAATGAAACAATATCCTCCATCAGAAATTTGGAGGCACAAGTGGGCTAGCTGAGTAAGAAAGTCATTGAAACTCCTCCCAATATTCTCCCAAGCAATACAGAAGAGAATCCAAAAGGAGAATGCAAGACCATTGATGTGATCAATGTGGCCAAATGCACAAGGGAGGAGGAGGACGAAAATCCTAGTGAGCAAGACCTCCTGGGACGTCCTTCAAGCAAGAAGGAGTTTCCTGTTAAGGATCCAAAGGAATCTGAAGCTCATATAGAGACCATAGAGATTCCACTAAATCTCCTTCTGCCATTCATGAGCTCTGAAGACTATTCTTCCTCTGAAGAGGATGAAGATGTGACTGGAGAGCAAGTTGCTCAATATTTAGGAGCTATCATGAAGCTGAATGCCAAGTTGTTTGGTAATGAAACTTGGGAAAGTGAACCTCCCTTGCTCATTAATGAACTAGATACCTGGATTCAGCAAACTCTACCTCAAAAGAAACAAGATCCTGGCAAGGAGGATGAATGCATCATCCTTGGAAGACCTTTCCTAGCCACAGCAGGAGCTGTGATAGATGTCAACAGAGGTGAATTAGTTATTCAATTGAATGGGGACTACCTTGTGTTTAAGGCACAAGGCCATCCCTCTGTGACAAAAGAGAGTAAGCATGAAGAGCTTCTCTCAGTTCAGAGTCAAGAAGAGCCCCCACAGTCAAACTCTAAGTTTGGTGTTGTGAGGCCACAACTAAACTCTAAGTTTGGTGTTAAGATCCCATATCCAAACTCTAAGTTTGGTGTTGGGAGTATACAACATTGACCTGATCACCTTTGTGGCTCCATGAGAGCCACTGTCAAGCTATTGACATTAAAGAAGCGCTTGTTGGGAGGCAACCCAATTTTATTTATGTAATTTTTATTTTATATTATTTTATTTTTATTTTGTGTTTTATTAGGTACATGATCATGAGGAGTCATGAAAAAAACATAAAAATTAAAAACAGAATCAAAAATAGCAGAGGAAAAATCACACCCTGGAGGAAGCACAGGCTGGCGTTCAACGCCAGTAAGGAGCATCTGGCTGGCGTTCAACGCCAGAACAGAGCATCAACCTAGCGCTGAACGCCAGAAACAAGCAACATTCTGGCGCTGAACGCTAGGAATGTGCCTAGAGAAGAAAAGCTGGCGCTGAACGCCAGTAACAAGCATGAAACTGGCGTTCAATGCCAGAAACATGCTTTACATGGGCGTTGAACGCCCAGAATGTGCACCACACAGCGTTTAAACGCCAGAATGGTGTGCAAAGGCATTTTACATGCCTATTTGGTGCAGGGATGGAATTCCTTGACACCTCAGGATCTGTGGACCCCATAGGATCTCCACCTACTATATTCCCACCTTACCTCCTAATCCTATTTTGTGATGAATATTTCCCATGTCACACTTCCCAACACTCTTCACCAATCACTTCAATCCCTCTTCCCAATCACCCCTTTCACCACTCACATCCATCCACTCTTCCCCATAAACCCCACCTACCTTCAAAAATTCAAAACCATTTTCCCACCCATTCCCACCCTAAATGGCCAAACATACACCCCCCCTCTCCATATATATACCCTTCCATTCTACTTCATTTTCACACAACACAACCCCCTCTTCTTCACCTAGGCTGCACCTACATCTCTCCCTCTCTACCATATTCTCTTCTTCTTCTTCTTCTCTTCTTTCTTCTATTGCTCGAGGACGAGCAATATTTTAAGTTTGGTGTGGTCAAAGCACAATATTTTTTGTTTTCCACTACCATCAATGGCACCTAAGGCCGGAGAATCCTCTAGAAAAGGAAAAGGGAAGACAAAAGCTTCCACCTCCGAGTCATGGGAGATGGAAAGATTAATCTCCAAAAGCCATCAGGACCACTTCTATGATGTTGTGGCAAAGAAGAAGGTGATCCCTGAGGTCCCTTTCAAGCTCAAGAAAAATGAGTATCCAGAGATCCGACATGAAATCCGAAGAAGAGGTTGGGAAGTCTTAACCAACCCCATGCAACAAGTCGGAATCTTAATGGTTCAAGAGTTCTATGCCAATGCATGGATCACTAGGAACCATGATCAAAGTATGAACCCGAATCCAAAGAATTATCTCATAATGGTTCGGGGGAAATATTTAGATTTTAGTCCGGAAAATGTGAGGTTGGCGTTTCACTTGCCCATGATGCAAGGAGATGAACGCCCCTACACTAGAAGGGTCAACTTTAATCAAAGGTTGGACCAAGTCCTAATGGACATATGTGTGGAAGGAGCTCAATGGAAGAGAGACTCCAAAGGCAAGCCAGTTCAACTAAGAAGACTGGACCTCAAGCCTATGGCTAGAGGATGGTTAGAGTTCATTCAACGCTCCATCATTCCAACTAGCAACCGATCTGAAGTTACTGTGGATCGGGCCATCATGATTCATAGCATCATGATTGGAGAGGAAGTAGAAGTTCATGAAGTCATCTCCCATGAATTCTACAAAATAGCTGATAAGTTTTCTACTTTGGCAAGGCTAGCTTTTCCTCATCTTATTTGTCATCTATGTTACTCAGCTGGAGTTATCATAGAAGGAGACATCTCCATTGAGGAGGATAAGCCCATCACCAAGAAGAGGATGGAGCAAGCAAGAGAGACCCTTCACGGTTCTCAAGAGATGCATGAGGAAGCTCATCATCAAGAAATCCCTGAGATGCCTCAAGGGATGCACTTTCCTCCCAACAACTATTGGGAATAACTCAACACCTCCTTAGAAGATTTGAGCCACAATGTTGAAAAATTAAGGGTGGATCATCAAGAGCACTCCATCATTCTCCATGAAATAAGAGAAGATCAAAGAGCAATGAGGGAGGAGCAACAAAGGCAAGGAAGGGATATAGAAGAGCTTAAGGACATTGTTGGTCCTTCAAGTAGAAGACACCACTAAAGGTGGATTCATTCCTTGTTCTTATTTCTTTATGCTTTTCGGTTTTTATGTTGCGTTTGTCTATGTTTTGTGTCTTTTACTTCATGATCATTAGTATGTAGTAACCATGTCTTAAAGCTATGAATAAAATCCATTAATCCTTCACCTCTCTTAAATGAAAAATGTTTTAATTCAAAAGAACAAGAAGTACATGAATTTCGAATTTATCCTTGAATATAGTTTAATTATATTGATGTGGTGACAATACTTTTTGTTTTCTGAATGAATGCTTAAACAGCGCATATTTTTTATCTTGTTGTTTATGAATGTTAAAACTGTTGGCTCTTGAAAGAATGATGAACAAAGAGAAATGTTATTAATGATCTGAAAAATCATGAAATTGATTCTTGAAGCAAGAAAAAGCAGTGAAAAATCAAAAGCTTGCGGAAAAAAATGGCGAAAAAAAATAGAAATAAAAAAAGAAAAAGCAAGCAGAAAAAGCCAATAGCCCTTAAAACCAAAAGGCAAGGGTAAAAAGGATCCAAGGCTTTGAGCATCAATGGATAGGAGGGCCCAAGGAAATCAAATCCAGGCCTAAGCGGCTAAATCAAGCTGTCCTTG
>NC_029778.3:41865606-41872956 GCF_000817695.3 Arachis duranensis
GGTGTTGAACGCCAAGTACATGCTGCTGTCTGGAGTTAAACGCCAGAAACACGTCATGATCCGGAGTTGAACGCCCAAAACACGTTATAACTTGGATTTCAACTCCAAGAAAAGCCTCAGCTCGTGGATAGATCAAGCTCAGCCCAAGCATACACCAAGTGGGCCCTGGAAGTGGATTTATACATTAATTACTTACTCATGTAAACCCTAGTAGCTAGTCTAGTATAAATAGGATAAGTTACTATTGTATTAGACATCTTTTGACAGTTTAATCTTTTGACTTTGTAGTCCTTGATCATTCGGTCTCTTGATCATTCAGGGGGCTGGCCATTCGGCCATGCCTAAACCTTTCACTTATATATTTTCAACGGTGGAGTTTCTACACACCATAGATTAAGGGTGTGGAGCTCTGTTGTACCTCAAGTTTTAATACAATTACTACTATTTTCTATTCAATTTGATTTATTCTTGTTCTAAGATACTATTCGTACTTCAACATGATGGATGTGTCCAAGATATACGTTGCACTTCAACTTGATGAATGTGATGATCCGTGACACTCATCATCATTCTCACTTATGAACGCGCGTTATTGACAACCACTTCCGTTCTACTCTAGGCTGGGCGCATATCTCTTAGATTCCCCAACAGAATCTTCGTGGTATAAGCTAGAATTGATGGCGGCATTCATGAGAATCCGGAAAGTCTAAACCTTGTCTATGGTATTCCGAGTAGGATTCTGGGATTGAATGACTGTGACAAGCTTCAAATGCACGATTGTTGGGCATGATGACAAACGCAAAAGAATCAAGGGATTCTATTCCGACATGATCGAGAACCGACAGATGATTAGCCGTGCGGTGACAGTGACAACGGTGATGCCCTACATACAGCTTGCCATGGAAAGGAGTAAGAAGGATTGGATGAATGTAATAAGAAAGTAGAGATTCAAGAGGAGCACAACATCTCCATACGCCTATCTGAAATTTCCACTATTAATTTACATGAGTATTTCTATCCCTTTTATTTTCTATTTATTATTAATTTTCGAACTCATCATAAACCAATTTAATCTGCCTAACTGAGATTTACAAGGTGACCATAGCTTGCTTCATACCAACAATCTCTGTGGGATCGACCCTTACTCACGTAAGGTATTACTTGGATGACCCAGTACACTTGCTGGTTAAGTTGAACAAAGTTATGATCACACCAGGGATTATTAAGATCCCAATTTTTCATACCATGATCTCTTTGGGGTATTTTTGATTTTATACAAATACAAAGAGACCAACTTTGAGGATCACAATTTCGTCCACCACTTACTAATAGCCCCCTGACCTTTCTGTCAGTGGGGAGTTGACCTACTGAGACCCTTCCTGGTAGGCCTTGGACAGGTTAAATACCTAATTGTGGCCATTAACTACTACACTATGTGGGTTGAGGCAGAGCCACTGGCTAGTATATCATCAGCAAACTACCAAAAATTCATGTCGAGAGAAGTAATCTCTAGGTTCGGAATCCTAGAAGTCGTGATATTGGATAACGGGACGCAATTTGTCGATAAGAAGTTTGGTGAGTTCCTTTCCGGCATGGGGATAAAGCAGAAGTTTTCGTCAGTAGAGCACCTACAGACCAACGGTTAGGTACAAGCAGCAAACAAAGTCATCCTCCAAGGCCTCAGGAAGCTACTTGACCAGAAGAAAGGGGCATGGTCAAACAAACTCGCTTCAGTCTTGTGGTCCTACAGGATGACGCCATAATCCTCCACTGGGGAGACACCTTTCTGGCTCACCTATGGAGTCGATGCGGTGATCCCTGTGGAAGTAGGGGAGCTGAGCCCATGGCTACTCCTTGGTGGAGTCGAGGAAACAGTAGAGAAGGACCTTATCGATGAGACTAGGGAGATGGCTCATTTATCAGAAACAGTGCTGAAACAGAGAGTGGCCCTAAGGTACAATGCCAAGGTACTAAAGAGGAATTTTGAACAAAATGACTTAGTTTTACGATGCAACGATGTAGGACTACCGACCCCTGAAGAGGGGAAACTGGTAGCCAACTGGGAAGTCCCGCATAGAATAAGAGGGGTAGTCGGCAATGGAGCTTACAAGTTAGAACGACTGGATGGGAGAGAGGTGCCCAGGACATGGAATGCAGGAAACCTGAGGAGGTTCTACTCGTAAAGGCCAGTATAGGACCTGACGACCAACCATGTTCCCGATATAGTAACATCTGTTTCTGTTCCTCTATTTTGTTTAAGTCTTTACTTGTTCTATCTTGCTTGAGTTGTTACCTATTCCATTTTGTTAAAGCTTTTAATTGTCCTTTTAGTCATTCCCGACATGCTACTCCTAACGTGTGTTCAATTTAGTTAATGTTTTACTTTCTATTTTCTACTCAATTAACAACATCACGACACCTCAAGATTAATCACCTCGGGAGCCAACAAAATCGTAACCATTATTCAGCGGCTATTAAAATAAATGCCACGCAATATGAACGGTTAAAAAGAAAATGCTTGAAGTCGCCTGACGTTAATCAATCAAAACGGTAAACAGTTTAATCTTAAACTACCATATGCCTAGAAAGTACAAAATAACGAGCCATAATGGCCCAAAAAAGAGTACAAAATGTTCACAAGTTACTTTCTCGAGATATCAACGATTTTGCCATCCTTGATGGTCTTGAACGCACCAACTGCAGAGATATCGAAGTCGGGAGAAAGCAACTTGACCTGGGCCTTGATTGCCACCTCGATGCCAACAATAACCTCGTGAGCATTCTTGATAGTCTCCTTATTCTTCTTCTTCAAGCCGGTGACCTTCCCCTTCAAGCCCACAACCTCTATCTTGGCGGCCTTCGTCGAAGGAACGGCCTCATCCAACTTGGTTTCCATGTTGGCAACTTTGGCTTCCGCCGCAGTAGTACGAGTCTGGGAAGCCCCGAGCTGGCTCTCTAGGGTCTGATGCATGGAAAACGATCCAACACAAAAATCACCGGCAAGTGTACCGGGTCGCATCAAGTAATAATAACTCACATGAGTGAGGTCGATCCCACACGGATTGAAGGATTGAGCAATTTTAGTTTAGTGGTCGATTTAGTCAAGCAAACAAGAGTTGATTTGAGTGATTTGTAACTGACAGAAGCTAAATTGCATGAAATTTAAAGGTCGAGGGATAATTGACAAGAATTTAAAGTACAGAAGAATTAAAAGAGCTGAATCTTAAAGTGCAAGTAATGTAAATTGCAGAAACTTAGATTGCAAGAAACGTAGATAGTTGAAACTTAAAGTGCAAGAAATATAAATGGCTTGAATCATAAAAGGATTTGGGAGTTAGGATTGAAGAAATTAAACAAGAGAAAGTAAAATGGAATTAAACGGAGAAGTAAAGGATGAATTAAAATGCAACAGATCTAAACAGAAAAGAGAAATTACTTGAGAAACCAAAATGTTCCGAGGGTTACCTGAAACGTGTAGCTCGGTCGTCTGGCAAGACCCGAGGTGAGGGTGCTGTGACCCGAGCTTGATGTGCCGAGCGGCTGGTGGTTGTACCTGCAATGACACTCCGATGCTTAAGTTAGCATGGGTCCAAGCAGATATTGAGTAGAATTAGAGTATGAGTTATACTTGGGTGCTCCAGTGTATTTATAATAGTGTAGAGAGACATTCCTTAGATAAGATAAGTTAGTTATCTTATCTTATCTTTATCTTCAAGTGAGGCCGTCTTATCTTTAAGGAGCCTTTCCTAGGCCTTTTCGGCCTTTAGGTTTTGGGCTTCGTTCCTTTTGATGGGCCTTCTTAGCTTATTTGTCCGAGGTCTGACCTCAGGCGTGGGCCTTGGGACGAGGTCAGACCTTCTATGAACTTCCCGAGTTTGGGGAGCTCGGTCAGGGTATGAACAGTGCCCCTGCCCGAGTTCGTCCTTTTTGAGAGGTCGAGCTCGGGCATAGTAGTTTTTTCAAAATTTGAAAACGGCCGTTTCAGCATTTATTGCCTTTTACCGTTTCTCCTCGATTTCCGTTCGGGCTTTGTGAAGGCGTTATCGATTTCCGTTCGGGCTCTGTGAAGGCATTATTTATTTGCCCCTTTCCTCATTTTCTTCGTTTATTCTGTTCCCTTTCCATTTTTCTGAGTTTTCGCCATCTCTCCTTCGAGCGCCGCTCCTTCTTTGTTCTTCTTCTCCGATTCTTTCTGCGCGTTTTTCCGGGGTTTCCTCCTCGCCGCCGTTTCCGTTTTCCTTGCATCGGAGCTCGTCGTCTTCTTCCTTTCTTCCAGGTTTGTTCTTGTCTTTATTTTCTTTGCGCACATATGCTTCTGTTTCTTTATGTCCTCTTCGAGTTGTTTTAGTCGGTTTTGTTGTGCCCGGACTGCTTCTAGAATTTCCGAGCTCTTTTCTTTTTCGGGATTTCGTGGATCTTTGTTTGGGAGTGACGTCTTTGGGCGATTCTGTATGTTTCCTCCTGGAGTGCGTGGTGATAGAGGGTTGTCCGGTCGTTCGCCGGTGTCAACTTCCTCTTCTTGTTCTGATGTAGCGTGGTTATTGTTGGGAGGGTCGTTCGCCATGGCAAAGGGATGACTTCCAGGTCCCCGGCAACGGCGCCAATGTTCCGAGGGTTACCTGAAACGTGTAGCTCGGTCGTCTAGAAAGACCCGAGGTGGGGGTTCAGGGACCCGAGCTTGATATGTAGAGTGGTTGGTGGTTGTACCTGCAATGACACTCCGATGCTTAAGTTAGCATGGGTCCAAGCAGATATTGAGTAGAATTAGAGTATGAGTTATACCTGGGTGCTCCAGTGTATTTATAGTAGTTGGTCGTGATCTTCCCTGGATAAGATATTCTTATCTTATCTTATCTTTTGGGAGTTTTATCCCTATCTTTGTGGAACCGCCTTTCCTAGGCCTTTTCGGCCTTTAGGTTTTGGGCTGTGTTCCTTCTGATGGGCCTTCTTAGCTTTGTTGTCCGAGGTCCGACCTCAGGCGTGGGCCTTTGGGACGAGGTCGGACCTTTCATGGATTTTGCCGAGTTTGGAGGAGCCCGGTCAGGGTATGAACAGTGCCCCTGCCCGAGTTCGTCCTTTTTGAGAGGTCGAGCTCAGGCATAGTAGTTTTTTTCAAAATTTGAAAACGGCCGTTTCAGCATTTATTGCTTTTTACCGTTTCTCCTTGATTTCCGTTCGGGCTCTGTGAAGGCATTATTTATTTGCCCCTTTCCTCATTTTCTTCGTTTATTCTGTTCCCTTTCCATTTTCTGAGTTTTTGCCACCTCTCCTTCGAGCGCCGCTCCTTCTTTGTTCTTCTTCTCCGATTTTTTCTGTGCATTTTTCCGGGGTTTCCTCTGCGCCGCCGTTTTCGTTCTCCTTGCATCGGAGCTTGTCGTCTTCTTCCTTTCTTCCAGGTTTGTTCTCGTCTTCATTTTCTTTGCGCACATATGCTTCTGTTTCTTTTTCTTCTATGCCTGGGTTTGCCCCGAAAAGAGGCGCCGCCATTGCTTTGGTTGTTTGTATGTGGGGGGGGCTCTTTTCTCTTGGTATTTCGTTTTCGGGTTTCTGTATTTTCTTCTAAAAGAACTTGGTTTTCTCGCCTTGCTGAATGGGTTATGTGTCTATGGAGCATCATTTTCAGTATATGGCGCGGAGCTGTGTCCGGATGGCTAGTCTTCATGCCGCTATTGCCCGGGAGTTCAAGAAATCCCCCTTTGGGGCGACCAGCTCCCGACTTGAGAAGGCTCAGTCCGAGCTTGATAAGATTAGTCAACTGAAGGCTGCCAGGATTACTGAGCTGGAGGCCTCTTTGGAGAAAGAGAAAGCTAGGGCTACTGCGGCTGTGGCGTCAGCGAAGACATCTGAGGAGATGGCGAAGACGGCTACAGAGAATTATACTCGGCTATATGCCGAGCTTGTGGAGACAAAGGAGGAGCTGCAATCTGCGTAGGACAAATTTTATGAGCTGGAAGGTCACGTGGCCAAGGGTATGGATGCCATGTTTGAAAATCTGAAGGCTCAGGTCCGGGTTCTTGCTCCCGACCTAGATCTGAGCTTGTTCAGTACGGATAACGTCGTTGTGGAGGGAAAGATTGTTCCTGCTCCTAACGAGGATGAGGTTCCGGTGTCCGACCCCAAAGTTCCGGTTGCGAACCCGACTTTACCTTTGGCCGGGGATGGATCTGGTGTGGAGGTTTTAAACCGAGATGATGGCGCCGTCAATGCTGTCCCGATTTCTATGTTTCCTCCGCAGCCTTCTGCCGATGTGGAGTCTGGAAAGGATCTTGATCTGTTGATGTGGAGTCCGGAAAGGACCTTGACCCTCTGTAATTTTTGGTGTTTTGCCCGACCTGTGGGCTCTTTTGTTTTTAGATGGTTACTGTGAACGCTTTTGGACACCTTTTTGCTTTTTAGCTACTTGTAGTAACTTTTTAGCTTTATTTATGTGGTGTTCGCGTTTTGACTTTTTGTCCCGCTTTTATGCTTTTTAGTTGTTTTTTGAATAACAACTTTTTTAGCTAGCGTTTTGAGACTTCCTTTGGCTTCGTTCTTGCGCTTGTACTTTTTAGTTGCTTTTGTAAAGCAACTTTTAGCCAGCGTTTTGACCTTTTGTTTCCGCTTTTGTGCTTTTTAGTTGTTTCCGGATAACAACTTTTTAGCTAGCGTTTTGAAACTTCCTTTGATTTCGTTCTTTTCGCTTGTACTTTTTAGTTGCTTTTGTAAAGCAACTTTTTAGTTAGCGTTTTGACTTTATGCTTCCGCTTTTGTGCTTTTTAGTTGTTTCCGGATAACAACTTTTTAGCTAGCGTTTTGAAACTTCCTTTGATTTCGTTCTTTTCGCTTGTACTTTTTAGTTGCTTTTGTAAAGCAACTTTTTAGTAAGCGTTTTTCGAAATCTTGGTTCTTGCCGTTTTAAGGCTTCTTTCTTGGGTCCGAGCTTCTTCTCGGGCGTCGGGTGCTCGAGTACCTCCTTTTTGTTAGGTCCGACTTTGTCGTTGGTCGGTTCTTTTGAGTTATTTCTGTAATCTCTTTGGCTTTTCGAGCCATTTCAGAGTTACTTTATAACTTCCCTTCGTTGGGTCCGACTTCGTCGTTTAGTCGGCCTTTTTAAGTTATTTTTGTAACCTCTTTTTTTTGGCTTTTTGAGCCTTTTCAGAGTTGCTTTATAACTTCTCACATTAATTTGAACCTCGTCGCTTTATCTTTGCCGACCTTGTATGGTCTCTTGGCAAATGATTTTTTGCGTTTTGCCGAGCATAAATTAATGCGCCTTGGTGGGGTACTTTCTAGGATTTGCTTCATCATGAGGAAGAGAAAATAGAGAAATTTGATTAGTATTAAAAAAGAAAGAATATTTACAAAGTGTTT
>NC_029778.3:41876609-41877501 GCF_000817695.3 Arachis duranensis
TTTAGCTCTTTTTCTTCAAGTCCGAGCTTGTCGAAGGCCGCTTTGAACAGGATATCTGCTGAGCTTCCCTGGTCAATCAGGGTTCGATGTAGGTTGGCGTTTGCTAGGATAATGGTGACCACCATTGGATCGTCGTGCCCGGGTATTATCCCTTGAGCATCTTCTCGGGTAAATGAGATGGTAGGCAACTCGGGCAGGGGACTGTCTTCTCGGACGTGGTAGACTTCTTTGAGGTGTCTTTTTCGCGAGGATCTGGATGTTCCTCCGCTTGCAAAACCTCCATTTATCATGTGCACGTGTCTTTCAGGGGTTCGTGGGGTTTGTTCGGTCCGATCCTCGTTATCTCCCCGCCTTCTTTTTCTGGTTTCTTCTCCTTTTTCTGCTATGTATCTGTCGAGTTTTCCTTCTCTGGCTAGCTTTTCTATAACATTCTTTAGATCGTGGCAGTCATTAGTAGAATGACCGTAGAGCTTGTGGTATTCACAGTATTCGGACCGATCTCTCCCTGCTCTTTTGTGTTTTAGCGGTCGAGGTGGTGGGATCTTTTCGGTGTGGCATACTTCTCTGTAGATGTCTACCAAGGAGACTCGGAGGGGGGTGTAACTGTGGTATTTCTGTGGCTTGTCCGAGTTGGTTTCTTCTTTCTTCCTCTGCTCCCGATCTCGATCTCGGAGGGCGTAGGTTGATTCCTTCCTAGAAGAGTCTCTTAACTGGGAGGTTTCCTCCATGTTGATATATTTTTCTGCTCGCTCCTGCACCTCGTACAGGGAGGTCGGGTATCGTTTGGATAGGGATTGGCTAAACGGTCCCTCCTTTAGGCCGTTTGCTAGTCCCATGATGGCTGCTTCAGTGGGCAAGTGTTGTATGTCCAGGCAGGCTCTGTTGAATCGCT
>NC_029778.3:41877891-41914131 GCF_000817695.3 Arachis duranensis
TATCCGGGACAGATGATCAGCTACTTGGTTCTCTGTCCCTTTTCTGTCTCTTATTTCTATATCAAACTCTTGCAGAAGTAACACCCATCTGATAAGCCTGGGTTTTGAATCCTGCTTTGTGAGTAAGTATTTAAGAGCAGCATGGTCAGTGTACACAACCACTTTGGACCCCACTAGATAGGATCTATTCCGAGGGTTACCTGAAACGTGTAGCTCGGTCGTCTGGCAAGACCCGAGGTGAGGGTGCTGTGACCCGAGCTTGACGTGCCGAGCGGCTGGTGGTTGTACCTGCAATGACACTCCGATGCTTAAGTTAGCATGGGTCCAAGCAGATATCGAGTAGAATTAGAGTATGAGTTATACCTGGGTGCTCCAGTGTATTTATAGTAGTTGGTTGTGATCTTCCCTGGATAAGATATTCTTATCTTATCTTATCTTTTGGGAGTTTTATCCCTATCTTTGCGGAACCGCCTTTCCTAGGCCTTTTCGGCCTTTAGGTTTTGGGCTTCGTTCCTTTTGATGGGCCTTCTTAGCTTATTTGTCCGAGGTCCGACCTCAGGCGTGGGCCTTGGGACGAGGTCGGACCTTCTATGATCTTCCCGAGTTTGGGGAGCTCGGTCAGGGTATGAACACAAACAGAAAGCAAAATGTAGCTTAATTGCAATAGCTAAAGGAAAAGTTGAAGATCTCAGGGGTGGAGGAGACTAGAAAACGAGTCTAGATCTCAAGTCCTTCCTTGATCCAACAAGAGAATAATTGCAGAGAAGTAAAAGATAGATTGCAGAAGAAGTAGAGATGAAAACAGTAAAGAGAACTTAGATCCAAACCACAATTCCTTGAATTATGCAGAAAAGTAAATAGAAAGAGATCTCAAGGTGAGCTTGAAATAAAATTTCTTCAATTCTCTACCCAAGATCCAAAACAAAGATGAAGAGAGTATAGGCAAGAACCAGAAGAAGAGAATTCAATTCTCTCCTTAATTCCCAAACCTCCAAAGCTAGAAAATAAAATTGAAAATTCAAAAGTAAGCAAAAAGGTCCTCTCTAACTAAAACTAACTTCTAGCTATATGATGCGTGAGTATCTTTCCTATCTTTTCCTAGTGAATTTGCATCTAATTTGTTGAGTTTAATCGAGAATTAATTATATTTTAGCCACTATGGATGCTATTTTGAGTTTTGTACAAATACTGTTTATTTTAAGTAGCATTCGGCTGGGTTTGATGGAGTTTCTGTAGCACAAGAATCAAAGGAGATGGCTACGAGGAGCGACGCACATGCGTGCCTGAAGCGTGCGCATGAATTGGAGGTATCCATGGCGACGCGTGCGCGTGACTGACGCGCACGCGTGAATTGAAGATTTGCTCAGCGACGCGTCCGCATGACTGACACATCTGTGTGACCTGCGAAGAAGATCAGTGACGCGTCCGCGTATGCACCACGTGCAGAAAAACGCAGAAAAACGCTGGGGGCGATTTCTGGGCTGTTTTGACCGAGTTTTCAGCCCAGAAAACACATATTAAAAGCTACAGAATGGACAAATCAAGTGGTCCACACCCAGCAGCTGAAGACTTGTTAATTAATTCGAATTTAAATTCAAATCTTATTTTTAGGAAAAGATATTTCTTTTAATTTTAGATAATTAGATTTTTAATTTATTAGGATTAGTTATAAATAGGAATTTAGATGCCATCAGATTGGAAGGTTGTACATTTTACCAGAATCTTAGTTTTCTTCTCTGAACCATGAGCAACTAATCCTTCATTGTTAAGGATTTGTATGGATTGATTCGTTTGATCTTTCTAATTTAATCTTTGTTTTGATTTATATTTCAATAATTGTTTTCGCTCTTTATTTTATGAATATGGGTGGAATAGAAGTATGACCCATGTTCTAATTGAGTTCTTGTGAAACTTGGAAAAACTCTTTACTTGAACAACAGCTTGAAAATATATTATACTAAATTTCTAATTGTTTGTATTTAACGGGATCCGTGACATATAATCCCCTTATTTTTGGATAATAAGAATTCTTTTGGCATATAAACTAGAAATTGATCTTCACCCTCTAATTGGGATTAATTGACCAAGGAATTGGCAGTTAATAAATTTTAGAGGAGACTAGGAAGGTCTAAGGAATTAGGGTCTAGTCACATATAGTTTTCCATGAACTAAATCTTGCATGATTAAAATAGTTAGTAAGAAAAATCAATCCGGAAAAATAGATAACTCTGAAGCCTTAACTGTTTTCCCCATATTTTATTCCCAAGTTTTCGCTGCTTGCTTTCTGAAATTCTTAATTTACTGTTTAATGCTCTTTAGATACCAAAACACTCTTTTCTGCTTGCCTAACTAATCCTATCAAACACTATTGTTACTTGATCCATCAATCCTCATGGGATCGACCCTTACTCACGTAAGGTATTACTTGGTACGACCCGGTGCACTTCTGTTAGTCTGTGGTTGTAAATCACCACAATAAGTTTTTGGCGCCATTGCCGGGGATTGATAGTGATTAACAACTATTAGTTGTTTGATTGCTTAGATTAGGCTTTTATTTTTAATTTTATTAAAATCTATTTTTTTAAAAAAAATTATTTTCGAAAAAATATTTTAAATAAATAAATAGCACTAATGTCTTTCTTAATTTCTAAAATTAAGTTTAGTGTTACCAAGTTATTTTTATTTTAACTTTTTTCTATTTATTTATTTATTTTATTTAGTATTTTTTCTTTACACAGGTTACCTCACTGGGAATTCTCTGCACTCTGACGTAGATATTCCCATTTTTTCTTGTTTTTTGTTTGTTTATGCACAGGAACAGAGACAAAGAACATCTCTTAGACTTTGATCTTGAACCTGAAAGGACTTTCAGGCGGCGTTTACAACAAGCAAGACTTTACAAGGTTGCAAAATCCACTATGGATCCGAATAATACTGATAATGCCAATGTGGCAAACCCGAATGGGAATGAACAACAAAGGAGAGTACTTGGTTCTTTCTTTGCTCCTACAGCAGATCTATATGGAAAAAGCATCGTGGTGCCTCCTATTGCTGCAAACAACTTTGAGTTGAAGTCTCAACTGTTCACCCTGGTGCAATAAAACTGCC
The DNA here is from genome assembly GCF_000817695.3 of Arachis duranensis. Lineage (NCBI taxonomy): Eukaryota > Viridiplantae > Streptophyta > Magnoliopsida > Fabales > Fabaceae > Arachis > Arachis duranensis. The sequence continues at coordinate 41,881,000 of NC_029778.3, forward strand.
AGTATCATGGTCTTCCCCCACAAAGACCTAAATCAATTTATTTCTAGTTTTTTGCAAATTTGTGATACTGTGAAGACAAATGAGTAAACCCAGATGTGTACAAACTCATGCTCTTCCCATTTGCTCTGAGGGATGGAGTAAAGCTATGGCTAGATTCCCAACTCAAGGAGAGTTTGGATAGTTGGAACAAGGTGGTTACTGAGTTTCTCACCAAATTTTTCCCACCAAAGAAGCTGACTAAGCTTAGAGTGGAGGTTCAGACCTTCAGGCAGAAGGATGGTGAGACTCTATATGAAGCTTGGGAGAGATACAAGCTACTGACCAGGCAATGCCCTCCAGACATGTTCTCCAAATGGACTCAACTAGATATCTTTTATGAAGGCTTAGGTGAAGTGTCCAACATGTGCTTAGACAATTCTGCAGGAGGTTCATTGCAGAAGAAGAAGATACCGGAGGAGACTATTGAGCTTATTGAATTGGTTGCTAGAAACCAATATTTATACTCATCTAACAGGAATCCTATGAACTTTGAGGCTCCTCAGAAGAGATGCGTATTGGAAGTAGAAGCTGTTAATTCTCTTCTTGCTCAGAACAAGCTGATGTCTCAGCAAATAAATCTACTTACTCAACAGATGGGTGGCATGCATGTCTCAGCTATCAACACCCAAAATCCACCATAGGAAGTCTCCTATGACATGGCAAGTAACTTTATGCAAAATGATAATTATGATTATGCTCAACCCTCTTCTGAACAGGTGAATTACATGGGGAGTGGTCCTAGGAATCCCAATAATGATCCATATTCTAAGACATACAATTAGGGGTGGAGGAATCACCCAAATTTTGGATGGAGGGATCAACCTCAGAGACCTCAGAACTTCAACAATAGTTTTCAGGGCGGTTTCCAATAAAACAATGATTTGGAAGCAATATTGACAGGTTTTAGACAGGAAACCAGAGCATCCATCAAGAACCTAGAGATTCAAATGGGTCAATTAGCCACAAAAATTAATGAGATTGATCAGAGGACCACTAACAGCCTTCCGGGTAATACAATTCCAAATCCAAGAGAGGAATGCAAGGCTATCACCGTGATAAGTGGGCAAGTGGCAAGTACGGAAGCACAAATTATGCAGGAAACCAGAGCCTCCATTAGAAACTTAGAGGTGCTAGTGGGCCAACTGAGCAAGCAATTGCTTGAGAGGTCTGCAAGTACATTTTAAGGTGATACAGTGGTAAACCCAGGAGAAGATTTCAAGGTTATTCAATTGAGAAGTGGCAAAGTAGCTGGCTCTGAGACCAAGGCCAATGAAGAATTAGTTGAAAAAGAAGCTCCAGAGGAGAAGAAGGAAGAAGTAGAGCACGCCCCTCCAAAGCGTGCAGATAACCCATTCCCAGACTCTCTTAACACTTATCCTACACTGCCAAAGGCTCCTGAGTACAAGCCTAAGATGCTATATCCTCAGAGACTTCAAACGGAGACCAAGGACAAATAGTTTTCAAAGTTCTTGAAAGTCTTTAGAAAGTTACAAATCAATATTCTTTTTGCTAAGATTTTGGAGCAAATGCCTATCTATGTCAAATTCATGAAGGAGATGTTGTCAAAGAAAAAGTGTTTAAAAAGAGATGAGACAGTAGTCTTGAATAAGGAATGTATTGCTGTAATTTAGAATAACTTGCCAAGGAAGATGCTAGATCTAGGGAGCTTTCAAATTCCATGCACCATTGGGAGCACAACCTTTGAGAAAGCCCTATGTGATCTGGGGGCAAGCATAAATCTAATGCCCTTATCTGTGATGAAGAAGCTGCAAATCCAAGAGGCACAACCCACAAAGATAGCATTACAGATGGCAGACAAATCTATGAAGCCTGCATACGGATTAGTGGAGAATATCTTGGTCAAAGTGGGTAAGTTCTTTCTCTCAGCAGACTTTGTGATTCTTGACATAGGGGAGGATGAGAATGCCTCTATAATTCTAGGAAGACCATTCCTAGCCACGGGAAGAGCTCTAATTGATGTAGAAGTGGGTGAATTAGTGCTTAGAGTTCATAATGAGCAACTGGTCTTTCATGTCTTTAAAGATATTCATTCAACATGTGAAGAAGAGAGATGCATGCAGACTGAGCTTATTGTTCAAACCCTTCAAAAACCACCTGATGATATACAGCAGAATCTGTAGCTCAAACCTCCCTTGGCAACAATCAATAAAATTCCTCCTGACATCAAATCTAAGTTTAGTGTTGAGAATGCATCATCTACCAAGGAAGAGGTTCCCAAAAAGAAGAAAGTACCTAGAGGATGGAGAAACAAAAAGATCCCCACTGAAGGGTTCTCCCCAGGAATAAAGGTGGTGTTGACCATCAATCCAGCATGGGTTTATACAGTAATCAGAATCCTCTCTTTGGAGCATATTGAGCTACGTTATGGAGACATAGGAAAGAAGTTCAAAGTAAGGGGTGAAGCGCTGAGCCCCTGTGATCCTCCTCCTTAGAGGAGCTGACCGTCAAGCTAGTGACGATAAAGAAGCGCTTGTCGGGAGGAAACCTGATAATTTCGTATCCTTAGCTATTTTTATTTTTTGTAGTATTAGTTTTCTTATTTATTATATTTTTATTGATTTCTTACTAATTTTCTGATCATGCAGCCATGTTATTCTAGGAACCGAACAACTCAAGTGAAAAAAAAAAGAAAGAAAGAGAGCACACGACGCGCAATCGTCGCTGACACGAACGTGTCAATCATGTGTGCGTGAAAACCAAAATTTGACAGAGAGTTGCGCAGGAGTGGCACTAGACCCATGCTTGGCGCACAAACATGACCGCGCGTATGCGTCAATGACACGTGCGCGTCGTTTGCACTTATCGCCATCCACGTGTGCGCGTCATTAACGCGTACGCGTGACCTGCAAAATCAACGTACAGGAGTGTTTGGGCAGAGAGTTGTGCTACCTTAGGGCTGGAAGCGTGCTAGAGGCACAAATTTACTCATGCGTACGTGTCCCTAATGCGTGCGCGTCATTTGCAAAAATGGTCCTCCACGCGTTCGCGTGCATGACGCGAACGCGTCGTATGCCAATATTGGTTCCCAAGCCACGCAAATAGAGAGTTGTGCATGCGCGCAGCTGGCTTCACATGAATCACACAAAACCCATGGCACGCAGACTGATGAGCGGATAATTCATACGCTTTTTGGCATTGTTTTTAGGTAGTTTTTAGTATGATCTAGTTACTTTTAGGGATGTTTTCATTAGTTTTTATGCTAAATTCACATTTTTGGACTTTACTATGAGTTTGTTTATTTTTCTGTGATTTCAGGTAATTTCTGGCTGAAATTGAGGGACCTGAGCAAAACTCTGATAAGAAGGCTGACAAATGACTGCTGATGCTGTTGGACTCTGACCTCCCTGCACTCGAAATGGATTTTCTGGAGCTACAGAACTTCAAGTGGTGCACTCTCAACGGTGTTGGAAAGTAGACATCCAGAGCTTTCCAACAATATATAATAGTTCATACTTTATTCGAGATTAGATGATGTAAACTAGCGCTCAACGCCAGTTCCATGCTGCATTCTGGAGTCAAACGCCGGAAACACGTCATGAACTAGAGTTGAACGCCCAAAACACGTTACAACTTGGTGTTCAACTCCAAGAGAAGCCTTAGCTCGTAAATAGATCAAGCTCAACTAAAGCACACACCAAGTGGGCCCCGGAAGTGAATTTATGCATCAAATACTTACTTCTGTAAACCCTAGTAGCTAGTTTAGTATAAATAGAACTTTTTACCTTTGTATTAGACGTCTTGGACTATCTAGTTCTTTTGACCATTTGGTCGTTCATGGGGGCTGGCCATTCGGCCATGCCTAGACCTTTATCACTTATGTATTTTCAATGGTGGAGTTTCTACACACCATAGATTAAGGGTGTGGAGCTCTGGTGTACCTCAAGTTTCAATGCAAGTACTACTATCTTCTATTCAATTCGACTTATTCTTATTCTAAGATATTCGTTGCACTTCAACATGATGAATGTGATGATCCGTGACACTCATCATCATTCTCACCTATGAACGCGTGACTGACAACCACTTCCGTTCTACCTTAGACCGAGCGCATATCTCTTGGATTCCTTAATCAGAATCTTCATGGTATAAGCTAGAATTGATGGCAACATTCATGGGAATCCAGAAAGTCTAACCTTATCTGTGGTATTCCGAGTAGGATTCCAGAATTGAATGACTGTGACGAGCTTTAAACTTGCGATTGCTGGGCGTGATGACAAACGCAAAAGAATCAAAGGACTCTATTCCAACATGATCGAGAACCGATAGATGATTAGCTGTGCTATGACAGAGCATTTGGACCATTTTCACTGAGAGGATGGGATGTAGCCATTGACAACAGTGATGCCCTACATACAGCTTGCCATAGAAAGGAGTGACAAAGATTGGACAAAGACAGTAGAAAAGCAGAGATTCAGAAGGAATACAGCACCTCCATACACCTATCTGAGATTCTTACCATTGAATTACTGAGTAACTTTATCTTTATTTTCTATTTAATTTATTGTTATTATTCGAAAAACCAATAATCTCTTAAATTAGTTAAATCCGCCTGACTGGGATTTACAAGATGACCATAGCTTGCTTCATACCAACAATCTCTGTGGGATCGACCCTTACTCACGTAAGGTATTACTTGGACGACTCAATACACTTGCTGGTTAGTTGTGCAGAGTTGTGACAAAGTGTGATTTATGTTTGAGAGCACCAAGTCTTTGGAGCCATTGTTGATGATCACAATTTTGTCCACCACGAACGCATGCCTGATGCCAACGCGTCATTAAAGAAAATGCGTGATGCACGCGTACGCGTCGCCTGCACCGCACAACTCCACTAGTTCGCTGCCCAAGTTTTAATTTTCTTTTCCCCTCTCCCAATCCTAATTCTCTCTTGTTCTTTTATCCTTTTCTTTTTCTTTCATAATATTTGTCTCTGTCTATTTTCAGTTCTTCTTTGCTTGAGGACAAGCAAACCTTTAAGTTTGGTGTTGATGCTTCGCTTATGGGTTTTCTGGCACAAAAGGGAGGCGAATCATCTTCATTGAGGAGCACAACTTGAAGAATAAAGCGACCGCTAGGATAACTAAGGTGGTTGAGTTCCTTTCATTTTTTTTATTCCTCCCCTCTTTTTCTATGTTATGTTATGATTTTCTGCTATTTTGCTTTGTTTGTTGCATGATCCTTTGTTAGTTAGAATCCTAGGACTAGTTTTGTTTTCTCTTACTTGCTTTAATTCTGAAAAGATGTCTCATGTATTACCCACTGAGCATGAATTCAAAAAAAAATACAGAAGTGATGTATTTCAATTTAATTTTAAGAGTAGTCTTATTTACTTAAAAGTGGTGGTATTTTCTGTGATTTTTGAATGCATGATATGAACATTGTATATTTGAATTTGAATCAAGGGATGTTAATGTATAAGGAATAGGAATTTAGAGAATTATTATGACTTCTCTGAAATAAACAAAAATTTAATCCTTGAAGCAAAAGAAACAGCAAAAGATATCAAAATAAATAAATAAATAAATAATAAAAGCAAGGTCCAAGGCTCTGAGCATCAACGACTAGGGAGGTCAGACATGATTAAAAGCTCAAAGAGTTGTTTCCCTAGTCATATGCTTGTGGTGTGATTGTGTCAAGTAATCCTTGAGATAGAACACTTAGAGTCGAGACCAAGTGCGTTTAATAGAGTATGCCAAAGGCTTTGAGCACCACTGTCTGGGAGTAAATAAAAGAAAAATCAGGAATCAAAGAGAGTCCCTCAGTTAAGTGCTTGTGGTGTTTCTGTGTCAAGTAATCCTTGGGACAAAACATTTAAAGTCACGGCTAGGCTCAAGGTGCAAAGCACCAAAGAAAAATAAATTAAACTAATTTCTGCTGTGTTCAAGGATTAAACTGAAATATAAAGATCAGAGAATTCATAATATTATCTGGATTTTAATTCTGAATGACAATGACATCCTCCTTATTCAAAGGAGAGTGAGATGCCAAACCTATTCAGGATTACAGTTATAAACCCCACTACAAAAAGAGACATGAGCTTAATCGAACTCTCATTCTCATGCAAATTCACATCTTAATCATGCACTTATTTGGGTTGCTTGAGGACAAGCAACAATTCAAGTTTGGTATTGTGATGCGTGAGCATCTTTCCTATCTTTTCCTAGTTAATTTGCATCTAATTTGTTGAGTTTAATCAAGAATTAATTATATTTTAGCCACTATGGATGCTATTTTGAGTTTTGTACAAATACTATTTATTTTAGATAGCCTTCGGCTGGGTTTGATGGAGTTTCTGTAGCACAAGAATCAAAAGAGATGGGTACGAGGAGCGACGTGCACGCGTGCCTGACGCGTGCGCGTGAATTGGAGGTATCCAAGGCGACTCGTGCGCGTGACTGACGCGCACGCGTGAATTGAAGATTTGCTCAGCGACGCGTCTACGTGACCGACGCGTCCGCATGACTTGCGAAGAAGACTAGCGACGCGTCTGCGTAACTGACGTGTACGCGTGACATGCACCACGTGCAGAACAATACAGAAAAATGCTGGGGCGATTTTTCGGTTGTTTTGATCCAGTTTCTAGCCCAGAAAACACATATTAGAAGCTGCAGAATGGACAAATCAAGTGGTCCGCACCCATCAGTTGAAGACTTGTTAATTAATTCGAATTTAAATTCAAATCATATTTTTAGGAAAAGATATCATTTTTAATTTTAGATAATTAGATTTTAAATTTATTAGGATTAGTTATAAATAGAAATTTAGATGCCATCAAATTAGAAGGCTGTACATTTTACCAGAATCCTAGTTTTCTTCTCTGAACCATGAGCAACTAATCCTTCATTGTTAAGGTTAGGAGCTCTGTCTATTTGTATGGATTAATTCGTTTGATCTTTCTAATTTAATCCTTGTTTTGATATATATTTCAATAATTGTTTTCGCTATTTAGTTTATGAATATGGGTGGAACTGAAGTATGACCCATGTTCTAATTGAGTTCTTGTGAAACTTGGAAAAGCTCTTTACTTGAACAAGAGCTTGAAAACATATTATACTCAATTTCTAATTGTTTGTATTTAACGGGATACGTGACATATAATCCCCTTATTTTTGGATAATTAGAATTCTTTTGGCATATAAACTAAAAATTGATCATCACCCTCTGATTGGAATTAATTGACCAAGGAATTGGAAGTTAATAAATTTTAAAGGAGACTAGGAAGGTCTAAGGAATTAAGGTCTAGTCACATATAGTTTGCCATGAATTAAATCTTGCATGATTAAAATAGTTAGTAAGAAAAATCAATCCAGAAAAATAGATAACTCTGAAGCCTTAATTGTTTTCCCCATATTTTATTCCCAACTCATCGCTGCTTGCTTTTTGAAATTCTTAATTTACTATTTAATACTCTTTGGATACCAAAACCCTCTTTTCTTCTTGCCTAACTAATCCTACCAAACACTATTGTTGCTTGATCCATCGATCCTCGTGGGATCGACCCTTACTCATGTAAGGTATTACTTGGTACCACCCGGTGCACTTGCCGGTTAGTCTGTAGTTGTAAATCACCGCAACATTATACACTTCCTATTTTTGGATTTTAGAATTTGGAGTGGGCTTTTTAATTTGGTGAAGAATTGAATTAAATTGGAATTTTGGTTGAATTTTTGGGCTATGGGTCACACTCCCAGGATCAAGCTCGGTTCCTTGCAAGAGCGGAGCTTTGGTGCTCTTTGCCTTGTCTCCATTTATTGCGCACATTCCTTCTTGTACCAAGGGAGTAGCGCTCAGCTCTTGGCAAGAGCTGAGCTTGCTCCTTGTCTTTAGTGAGGGCCACGGTTTGAGTCCTTGGGAGAGCATGTGCTGCCCATTTTTCTTGGCACATGAGTATCGCCTAATGCCTTGCTTCCTTGAGGTACTTAGTTCGAATCCTAGAGAGTGCAAACAAGCCAATTTTGGCTTGTTTTTCTTGCAAAGTAGCACTGCAACCTTCCCCCTTGGCCTTGGGTTCGAATCTCATGGCATGCACTAGCAAACTCTTTTTCCTTGATTTTTCTTGGAAAGCTCCCGATAAAGCTCTTGGCAAGAGCTAAGCTTTGAAATTTTGCATTGTTTCCTTGTTGTGTAGCGCTCGGTTCTCTTGGTGAGCGTGGCTCTCCCTTTTGTTTGGCCTTGCCTTTAAAGTAGCACTCCTTGCAAGAGCTCTAGGCTCTTGGCAAGAGCTTTGTGCTCTTGCTCTTTATGTTGAGCCACGCTTTTCCTATTTTTGGTTTCCTTTGAGCATACTCGTTAGGCCTCGCTTTTCTTATTTTTTTTCTTTTCTTCACCTACAAGTAATCAAAACCACCAATCAAAGTATCACAAAATTCACAAAGCTCATAATTCATTCAAAAACCAATTAATTATAGCATAAACCTCATGATTTTGTGTCAAATAAAAGATGGCTGATTGATTCTACAAAACCATGCAATTCTACTCCAAATTACTTACTTACAATGCAAGAAAGTGCATAAAACCTAATGAAACAAGTGAAAAATGCTTGTAAAGCTAGCATATGGTGACTTGTCATCACAACACCAAACTTAAACCTTGCTTGTCCCCAAGCAAGTATCAAACATAAGAGAAAATAAAATGAAACATAGAAGTGTACATATCCTTATTGAGCATATAGTTGAACTTGGTTCATGGGGTTTTATGCAGACAATGATAGCTTATTTATTGCTTGCTGTTACATAAGAGAAGTTTCCTCAAAGGTTCACTAAGTTTGCTGCTATAAGGCTTTACTTTTGCTTGTTCCCTTGCTCATTTTTTTCTTTCCTTATTTTGCTTAAAGAGCTTATTATTCATTGAAGGCTTGGTGGCAAATGTTGCAACAGCCTTTGGCTTAGTTTTGCTCAACATTCCTTCACCACAGACACATGGCTCACCTTTTCTTCCTAGGATCATTGATGCCCTACATCTCTTTGGATAACTAAGTGTTTTATAGCTAGGTTGCTCTTTATTGTGGACTTTCAGTTGGCAATCCCAAATCAGTTGATCTAAGTGGCCAAGTTTTGAAATACTCCTCAGAACTTACTTGTCCAAGCATATCCTAGTACAAAAACACCACAGGCATGTGTTCTAAGGTCCAACCTATTGGTGTCTAGCCTTATTGTTTGTTCCTTTGCCACTTTTTGGCTTTTCTCTTTTTCTTTCTTTTTTTTGATTCATTCTCAAGGGATCTTTAATGAAATAAGCCTTCATAACAGCAAGCTAGTTCATTCTTCACAGAACATATCATTATGCAGCATTTATTTCATAAGCCATGCATTAAATCAACAAATACCACCACTAACTTTCATTCTAACTTTTGCAACATTGGATGTTTACTTCCTAATTCAAATATTTCTCTTTTATTCAAGCATATGGGAAACAAAACAAGATTCAAGATAATGAAGGATGACAATTATTATGCAGATTACTTATTCTAGCTAACTACTCAGCACATAAAAATGCAAAACAAAAAGTAATTGGAGGCATATCATGTTTCAGACATGCATCTTCCTTATTTAGTTTTAAAATTATGAAAGAACTTCACAACCTTCTACTTGTTGTGCTCTTGGATTTTGCTTGATTCTCCCTTCTTCTTCTTTCTTTTCCTGAGCTTGGAATAGTCTCGGGCTTCTTCACCAGGGCATCTCCTATCCTAAATAGAGTCTAGTAGACCTGAGAGTCCAACTTCCTCCAATCTGTCCAGCATACGTGCTGAGTATTTTTCGGTTCTTGCTTTATGCTGGTCCACTAACTCATGGCACACACCAAATGGTTTAATCTAAGGATTTAGTGCTGGCATACTGTGTGTCAAATAATACAGCTTTGCTTGGGTGTCTTCGTCATATTCTATTCTATCCACGTGCCTATACTCTCCAATGGTATGATATATGTTTTTCCATTGGTATAGATTGTGAGTGTATTCCCTATATTTGGCTTGACTCAAATACAATTTTTCATATGATTCTCTAAAATTTTTTTATTGTTCCTTCTACCCTTCAAGAATTCTTGTTTGAAATTCTTGTTGTTAGGTCATCATTTGTTGCTCCCAGCTCTCTTGTCTCTCCTCCATTTGCTGTTGCCAAGCCTCTCGCGCCTCTTTATCCTTCAAATATTGCTCTCGGTGCTCTAGATATTGCTCTTGTTGTGCTTGCATGAGTTGTTAAGACATTTCCTCAATTGATCTTCTCATTTCACTCAACTCTAATGCATCAGGAGCTTGTTCTTCCCCTCTTTGTGGCCTTCTCTGTTTGGGAGTTCTTACCTCCTCTTGGTCATCCTCTTTATTGATCACTTCCATGTTTTTCTTTGTGATTCATTTTCCTACTTTTATTTTCTCTGTGTCTTCGTCTTCAAATAGTACTCTAGCCTTGTTGCACAACCTCAGAATGGTGCTTGGATGACCTAGTCTACTTGATTTTCTCGTGTTTTTCACCATCTCTTGAATACTGTCAGCTATGATTTGTGGAAGATCGATTTCTCCTCCATGTAGGATACAGTATACCAAGAGTGCACGCTTGACAATGACAGCTGAGGTGTTTCCAGTAGGAAGTATAGATTTTCTTACTATCTCATACCACTCCTTGGCCTCAGGCGTGAGATCTATTCTTTTCAGGAGGCTTGGGTTTTCCTGTGAGTCTCTTTCCCAATCAGAGCCTTCCAAACATATCCCCTGCAGTATCTCATCAGGGTCATTATGTCATTTCATTCTATCATCAAAGCTAAGCTCTTCATAGGTTATGGTCCTCAATTGGAGAACTCTCCTGATAGTGGCTGGACTGAAATCTACTTCAGCACCTCTAACAAAGCTTTTGTAGGGGGGCTGTCTGCACTTTTATTCACTGCATTGCCATAGAATTATCGTATCATAACTGCACTAATATCAGTAAAAGATGCACATAGAAGTTTCCATCTCCTATCTTTGGTAATCTACCTCATGATGGGATATTCTTCCTCTTTCAAGTTGAAGCCCTTCTCATAAATGATATGCCTTGTTTTCATGAGCCTATGATATCTTGCTTCATGAAATTGAGATTTAAATTTTTTTGCATCATAGGTGGGAGGTTCGGCCACCATTAGTTCCTTGCCCTTTCTTCTCCTTAAACTTGATGAGGCCATGGATTCAAATAGAAAGGAGAAGCAAGGGTGAGATTTGATGAGGTGAGATTCGGTCTTGTTGTAGAAGGAAAGGTGAGAAAGGAAATGTTGATATTGGGTAAGAAAGAGGGACGTGTTTTTGGCTAAGTGTAAGGTGAGACAATGGCTTGTAAGTATAAGGAAAGCTTATATGAATGTGTAGCTCATGAAGTGTCTCAACCTATTTATAGGCAAGACATCAAAGCTTTGGACAAAACACACTTTGGAGAGAGGAGTTCGGTCATGACTTATGAAGGGTGAAGATTGAGCTAAATATGATGGGAAGCTCATGAGATGAACGGCCTGCATGCTTTGTTGAAGCTTGACAAGGATTCTTCCCTCATTGGTTGCATGCAATTCGGTGTCCAAGGGTGCATGCATGCAAATTTTGTTTTCTAAGGGCACACTTCTCTAGGCGCATGTGACTCTTCTCTCTTGGCTTGTCATAACCGTGCCCTTTTCTTGTCTCCATCTCAATCTTCTTTTTCTTAATTAAATCAAAATGGTAAGCCTTAGGACACAAATGTAGCATGGTGATGTAGTGGTGAGTGCTTAGATTATTTATTATGTTTCTTATTCCTAAAGAATCAATTGTGTCCCTTAATTAGTGAACCAAGGTTTGGTGAACACCAAACTTGTCTCTTGCTAAGGGATTAATGTAAAATGCAAGCAATTCATCACAATTGATACCTTCATCATAAGATATAATTTGTTTTCTATCATAAATTCCTAAAATGAAATAATGCATAATCCATCTATGCATGACTTTGATTCTATGAACAAGAAATGATTCTTCTAAAAATCAATACATGTGCAGACACCAAACTTAATGTTTGGTCATATACTTCATCAAAATGACTAAGCATATGGTCTAAAAATGCTTGAAAATCCCAAACTTAGAAGTCTGGCATATGCTTCAAAATAGTGCACGCATCTGTCAAGTATGTTCATGATAATTCAAAATCATGCTAGAATGATCCTAGATTATTGAATTTAAAACAGACATGAATCTTAAATCATGAGTTGCCTCCCATGGAGCGCTCTTTTATTGTCACTAGCTTGAGATTTGGACCCATCATTAGGGTGTTTGATGACTGTAGTGTCTCAGCTTGTCCCCTCTCACTGTGAGCTTCCTTTTTGTACCTTGATGCTCAATTTCAGCATGCTCAAGTGAGAGTATTTTGCTAACAGTGTAGTAGTTATCAGCTTGTTGGCTTGTTCCCAACTGTTGGTAGATTAACTGTACTTTATCACCTTTTAAAAATCCCTCAGTTGGAATATTCTTGTTCTTCCACCCCTTTTGAGTCTTTTTCTTGCTTTTCTTTCTTCTTTTTGTTGATCCTTCTTCTTTGACAGTGGACTTTATTTTGAGATTTTCCTTCTCAGTGGTCAACACTTCAATTTCTTTTTGATTTCCCTCATCATTCTGAACAGTTTCATTCTTCTTTTGCCCTGCTGTGTTGTTTGTTTCTTGCTTTGGAAGGTACTCAATGATTGTATTGTTGGTTTTTTTTCTTCCATTGCAAGTCTTCTTTATCAGTCTCCATGCAATTTCTCTTTTCATCAATGTGTTGTGTTTCTGGTTTCTGGAAAGACATTCAAGGTGATGCTTTCATCATGCATTCTGAGGGTCATCTCCCCTTGCTCCACATCTATAATGGCCCTTGTTGTGGCCAAGAATGGTCTTCCAAGTATAATGGAATCACCTTCATCCTCATTTGAGTCTAAGACCACAAAGTCTGCAGAGAATATAAATTTGTCCACCTTAACTAGAAAGTTTTCAATCACACCCCTGGGACATATCACTGACTTGTCCACCAATTCTAGTGACATTTGTATTGGCTTCACTTCCTCTATGCACAGCTTTTTCACCAAAGAAGAGCGCATTAGATTGATACTTGCCCCTAAATCACACATTACCTTGTTGATGATTATACTGCCAATGGTACAAGGTAGAAAGAAACTTTCAAGATCTTCAAGTTTGGGTGGAAGCCCTTTTTGAATTAGTGCCCTACATTCTTCAGTGAGCAATATAGTTTCTTTCTCGTGCCAACTTCTCTTCTTATTGATGAGATCTTTCAGGAATTTCGCATATAGAGGCATCTGCTATAATACTTTAGCCAGGGGGATATTTATCTCCAGTTTCTTGAAAACTTCAAGGAACTTGTGAAAGTGTTGATCTTTTGCTTCTTTGTTGAATCTTTGAGGATATGGAAATGGAGGTGTGAAGGTTTTCCCCACTTGCTTCTGTACTTGGGTTTGTTCTTCCTTTTCTCCCCTTGAATTGTGTGGCTGGTTGTCATTCTCTTTGAGCCTTTCTGGAGTATGCTTGCTTGCTGTCACTTCTTTGTTGCTGGCTTCCTCTTTTTCTGCTAGCTCTTTGTTGCTTTTCATAGGCTTCTTGGTTGCTTCTTTGTTGTCAACCAATGTCTTTTCACTCCTTAGCTGTATAGCTTTGCACTCTTCTTTTGGATTAGGAATAGTGTCACTTGGTAATGAGCTTGATGGTCTCTCAATAGCAATTTGCTTGGAAAGCTGTCCAATCTACCTTTTCCATATTTTTCATGGAAGCTTCTTAATTTTTGGTTGTAAGCTATTGGTTCTTCATCATTTTCTCCATTAAGAGCTCCAAGTTGGTGATCCTCTGAGAATCTTGTGAGATTGGTTGGTTGTGAGATGTTGAGGGTTGATGGTAAGTGTTTTGGTTGGTGGCTTGGTTATTGGATGGATAATGGTTGGAGGTGGCATAGTTGTTTTAGGGTTTTCTATAGGAATTATGGTTATTATTTTGCTGGTTGTAGTTCTGGTTATTTCTTGAAGTGTTTTGATTTGAATTCCTTTGCCATGGTTGCTGATTCTAGTGTGGCTATCTCCCCATCTAAGGTTTGGGTGGTTCTTCCAGGATGGATTATAAGTATCACCATAAACTTCACTTGATCCAGAACCTTGGTTGTGCACATATTGAATTTGTTCTTACTGTTGATCCTCTTGATTCTCTTCATTCTGCCCCCATGTGATTGGTGGTTGGCTTGTGACATTCACTGATGCAACTTGTAAGCTATCAATCCTCTTAGCCATTTGTTCAAATTGCTGTTGAATTTGCTGCTGCATCACTTTATGTTGAGCTAGGGTTGTGTTTACTCCTTCCAACTCTAGCACTCCTTTCCCTGTGATGGTTGGCATTGTCTTTGGTGAGCAAAGAAATATTGGTTGTTTGCCACCATATCAATGAGATTTTGGGCCTCTTCTGCAGTCTACATCAGTTGCAAAGAGCCTCCAGCTGAGTGATCCAATGCTTCTTGAGCCTTCAAAGTGAGTCCTTCATAGAAGTTTTGAAGCTTGTCCCATTCAGTGAACATGTCTGATGGGCATTTCCTGAGCAAGGCCTTGTATCTCTCCCATGCCTCATATAAAAATTCAGCATCCAATTGTGTGAATGTTTGCACTTCAGTCTTCAATCTAATAATCCTCTGAGGTGGGTAAAATTTGGCAAGAAACTTGCTCACTAGATCCTCCCAAGTGTTAATGCTCTCTCTTGAAAATGTCTCCAACCATTGAATAGCTTTGTCTCTGAGGGAGAATGGGAATAGCAACATCTTGTAGATGTCAAGATGCACACCATTAGATTTGACAGTATCATAAATCCTCAGGAAAATGGATAAGTGTTGGTTTGGATCTTCAAGTGGTCCTCCTCCAAAAGAGCAGTTATTTTGGACCAATGTGATGAGTTGTGGCTTCAATTAAAAGTTATTTGCATTGACATTTGGGGTAAGGATGCTACTCCCACAATGTCTAGGATTTGCACATGTATAAGAAGCCAAAACTCTCCTCTGTGGTTGATTGTTGTTATTGGTCACTCCTTCTTGATTAGCATTGGAAGTGTTTCCTTCCATCTCTTGGAATTCTTCCTCAAAAACTTCTTCACCAATGACTCCCTTCCCTCTGGCTTCTCTTCTTATTCTTCTCAAAGTTCTTTCGTCAAGATCACCAGAGTTAGGAACCTCTCTTCTTGCCTCTGTCATACAAACAAAACACAAGAAACACAGAACCAAAAAAACAATAAAACTTCACTTTATTGCTAGAGTGAGGTTTGGTTAGCTTAAGCAAAAATTCAAACAGTTAGTGTGTTAGTCAAAAATTAAAGAAACAGAAAAGAAAAAGTGCTTGATCTAGACCTCCACCTTCCTTAATCATGGGCAATCTAATCAATCCCCGACAACAACACCAAAAACTTGATGCGCGAAAAATGATCCAACACAAAACTCACTGGCAAGTGTACCGGGTCGCATCAAGTAATAATAACTCACATGAGTGAGGTCGATCCCACGGGGATTGAAGTATTGAGTAATTTTAGTTTAGTGGTTGATTTAGTCAAGCAAACAAGAGTTGATTTGAGTGATTTGTAACTGACAGAAGCTAAATTGCATGAAATTTAAAGGGAGAGGGATAATTGACAAAAATTTAAAGTACAGAAGAATTAAAATAGCTAAATCTTAAAATGCAAGTAATGTAAATTACAGAAACTTAGATTGCAATAAATGAAGATAGCTGAAACTTAAAGTGTAAGAAATGTAAATAGCTTGAATCATAAAAGGATTTGGGAGTTGGGATTGCAGAAATTAAATAAGAGAAAGTAATTGCAGAGAATAATTACAGAGAAGTAAAAGATAGATTGCAGAAGAAGTAGAGATGAAAACAGTAAAGAGAACTTAGATCCAAACCACAATTCCTTGAATTATGCAGAAAAGTAAACAGAAAGAGATCTCAAGGTGAGATTGAAACAGAATTTCTTCAATTCTCTACCCAAGATCCAAAACAAAGATGAAGAGAGTAGAGGCAAGAACCAGAAGAAGAGAATTCAATTCTCTCCTTAATTCCCAAACCTCCAAAGCTAGAAAATAAAATTGAAAATTCAAAAGTAAGCAAAAAGGTCCTCTCTAACTCAAACTAACTTCTATTTATACACTTCCTATTTTTGGATTTTAGAATTTGGAGTGGGCTGTTTAATTTGGTGAAGAATTGAATTAAATTGGAATTTTGGTTGAATTTTTGGGCTATGGGTCACACTTCCAGGATCAAGCTCGGTTCCTTGCAAGAGCGGAGCTTTGTTGCTCTTTTCCTTGTCTCCATTTGTTGCGCGCATTCCTTCTTGTGACAAGGGAGTAGCGCTCAGCTCTTGGCAAGAGCTGAGCTTGCTCCTTGTCTTTAGTGAGGGCCACGGTTCGAGTCCTTGGGAGAGCATGTGCTGCCCATTTTTCTTGGCACATGAGTAGCGCCTAATGCCTTGCTTCCTTGAGGTACTTAGTTCGAATCCCAAGGAGTGAAAACAAGCCAATTTTGGCTTGTTTTTCTTGCAAAGTAGCGCTGAAACCTTCCCCCTTTGCCTTGGGTTTGAATCTCATGGCATGCACTAGCAAACTCTTTTTCGTTGATTTTTCTTGGAAAGCTCCCGATAAAGCTCTTGGCAAGAGCTGAGCTTTGAAATTTTGCATTGTTTCCTTGTTGTTGTGTAGCGCTCGGTTCTCTTGGAGAGCGTAGCTCTCCCTTTTGTTTGGCCTTTGATGAGCGGATAATTTAACGCTTTTTGGCATTGTTTTTAGGTAGTTTTTACTATGATCTAGTTATTTTAGGGATGTTTTCATTAGTTTTTATCCTAAATTCACATTTCTGGACTTTACTATGAGTTTGTCTGTTTTTCTGTGATTTCAGGTATTTTCTGGCTGAAATTGAGGGATCTGAGCAAAACTCTGATAGGAGGCTGACAAAGGACTGTTGATGCTGTTGGAATCTGATCTCCCTGCACTCGAAATAGATTTTCTGGAGCTACAAAACTCCAAATGACACGCCCTCAATGGCGTTGGAAAGTAGACATCCATAGCTTTCCAGCAATATATAATAGTCTATACTTTATTCGTGATAAAATGATGTAAACTGGCGCTCAACGCCAGTTCCATGCTGCATTCTGGAGTCAAACGCCAGAAACACGTCACGAACCAGAGTTGAACGCCCAAAATACGTTACAACTTGGCGTTCAACTCCAAGAGAAGCCTCAGCTCATGGATAGATCAAGCTCAGCCCAAGCACACACCAAGTGGGCCCCGGAAGTGGATTTATGCATCAATTACTTACCTTTGTAAACCCTAGTCACAAATTTAGTATAAATAGAACTTTTTACTAGTCTATTAGATATCTTGGTTCCATATTTGGATTTTGACATCCTGGTTTTCGTTTTGGAGGCTGGCCATTTGGCCATGCCTGAACCTTGATCACTTATGTATTTTCAACGGTGGAGTTTCTACACACCAAAGATTAAGGGTGTGGAGCTGTGCTGTACCTCAAGTTTCAATGCAATTACTACTATCTTCTATCCAATTCGATTTATTCCTGTTCTAAGATATTCGTTGCACTTCAACTTGATGAATGTGATGATCTGTGACACTCATCATCATTCTCACTTATGAACGTGCGTGACTGACAACCACTTCCGTTCTACCTTAGGCCGGGCGCATATCTCTTGGATTCCTTAATCAGAATCTTCATGGTATAAGCTAGAATTGATGGCGGCATTCATGGGAATCCGGAAAGTCTAACCTTATCTATGTTATTCCAAGTATGATTCCGGGATTGAATGACTGTGACGAGCATCAAACTCCTGAAGGCTGGGCGTTAGTGATAGACGCAAAAGAATCACTGGATTCTATTCCAACCTGATTGAGAACCGACAGATGATTAGCCGTGCTGTGACAGAGCATTTGGACCTTTTTCACTGAGAGGATGGGATGTAGCCATTGACAACGGTGATGCCCTACATACAGCTTGCCATGGAAAGGAATAAGAAGCATTGAATGGATGCAGTAGGAAAGCAGAGATTCAGAAGGAACATAGCATCTCCATATACCTATCTGAAATTCCCACCATTGAATTACATGAGTAACTTTATCTTTATTTTATGTTTATTTACTATTATTTGATTTTCGAAATTCCATAATCAATTATTATCCGCCTGACTGAGATTTACAAGGTGAGCATAGCTTGCTTCATACCAACAATCTCTGTGGGATCGACCCTTACTCACGTAAGGTTTATTACTTGGATGACCCAATACACTTGCTGGTTAGTTGTGCGGAGTTGTGACAAAGTGTGATTCATGTTTGAGAGCACCAAGTCTTTGGAGCCATTGTTGATGATCACAATTTCGTCCACCAAGTTTTTGGCTCCGTTGCTGGGGATTGTTCGAGTATGGACAACTGACGGTTCATCTTGTTGCTCAAATTAGGTAATTTTCTTTTCAAAAACTTTTCAAAAATCTTTCAAAAAAATTTTTTATTCCTATTTTCGAAATTTTTTTAAAATAAATCATTCTATGGCTTCAAAACATTGAAGAATGGATTCCAGAGTTTCATGAAGCATGTTGAATCCTGGCTGGCTGTAAAGCCATATCCAAACTCCTTTGGGATTGGTCTTCAACTAATCACCACAATGCATGTAATTCCATCCTAAAGCTGACTGGCTATTAAGCCATGTCAAACCCTTTGATTGGAGCTTTCGGCTAACATTGAAAGATTCCTGGAATTCTTCTTAAAGATTTTGAATTTCTTATTTCCTTTTTCCATATGTTTTTTGAAAAAAATATAAGAAAATACAAAAAAAATTATAAAATCAAAAAAACCAAAAATCTTTTGTGTTTCTTGTTTGAGTCTTGAGTCAATTTTTAAGTTTGGTGTCAATTGCATGCTTTAAAAATTTTTCTTGCATTTTTCAAAAATTCATGCACTCATGGTGTTCTTCATGATCTTCAAGTTGTTCTTGACAAGTCTTCTTGTTTGATCTTGATGATTTCTTGTTTGGTGTTGTATGTTGTTTTACATATGCATTTTTGCATTCATAGTGTCCATGCATTAAAGAATTCTAAGTTGGTGTCTTTCAAGTTTTCTTTGCATCAAAAAATTTTTCAAAAATATTTTCTTGATGTTCATCATGATCTTCAAAGTATTCTTGGTGTTCATCTTGACATTCCTAGTGTTCTTACATGCATCATGTGTTTTGATCCAAAATTTTCATGTTTTGGGTCATGTTTGTATTTTTCTCTCTCCTCATTAAAATTTCAAAAATAAAAAAATATATCTTTTCCTTATTTCTCTCCTCATTTTCGAAAATCTGAGTTGACTTAGTCAAAAATTTTTAAAATTGGTTGTTTCTTACAAGTCAAATCAAATTTTCAATTTTTAAAAAAATCTTATCTTTTCAAAATCTTTTTCAAAAATTAAATCTTTTTATTTTTTATTTAATTTTCGAAAATCTTTTTAAATATTTTTCAAAAAAATATTTTTCTTAATTTTATCTTGATTTTCGAAAATTATACTAACAAGTAATATGATTGATTCAAAAATTTGAAGTGTGTTACTTTCTTGTTAAGAAAGCTTCAATCTTTAAATTCTAGAACCATATCTTTTAGTTTCTTGTTAGTCAAGTAATTAATTTTAATTTTAAAAATTAAATCTTTTTCAACCATATCTTTTTATCTTATTGATGAGCGGATAATTTATACACTTTTTTGGCATTGTTTTTAGGTAGTTTTTAGTAAGTTCAAGCTACTTTTAGGGATGTTTTCATTAGTTTTTATGTTAAATTCACATTTCTGGACTTTACTATGAGTTTGTGTGTTTTTCTGTGATTTCAGGTAATTTCTGGCTGAAATTGAGGGACTTGAGCAAAACTCTGAAAAAGGCTGAAAAAAGGACTGCTGATGCTGTTGGAATCTGACCTCCCTGCACTCAAAATGGATTTTCTGGAGCTACAGAACTTTAAATGGCGCGCTCTCAACGGCGATGGAAAGTAGACATCCAGAACTTTCTAGCAATATATAATAGTTCATACTTTATTCGGGAATTGATGATGTAAAGTGGCACTCAACGCCAAGTACATGTTGCTGTCTGGAGTTAAATGCCAGAAACACGTCACAACCCGGAGTTGAACGCCAGAAACACGCTATAACTTGGCGTTCAACTCCAATAAAAGCCTCAGCTCGTGGATAGATCAAGCTCAGTCCAAGCATACACCAAGTGGGCCCCGGAAGTGGATTTATGCATCAATTACTTACTCATGTAAACCCTAGTAGCTAGTATAGTATAAATAAGACTTTTTACTAGTGTATTAGAGATCTTTGGACCACGTTAAATCTTTCGACCATTCGGTCTTTTGATCACCTTCATGGGGGCTGGCCATTCGGCCATGCCTAAACCGTTCACTTATGTATTTTCAACGGTAGAGTTTCTACACACCATAGATTAAGGGTGTGGAGCTCTGCTGTACCTCAAGTTTCAATACAATTACTATTATTTTCTATTCAATTTTCTTTTATTCTTATTCCAAGATATAGTTGCACTTCAAGAGGAGCACAGCATCTCCATACGCCTATCTGAAATTCCCACTATTGATTTACATAAGTATTTCTATCCTATTTTATTTTCTGTTTATTATTAATTTTCGAACTTGTCATAAACCATTTAATCTGCCTAACTGAGATTTACAAGGTGACCATAGCTTGCTTCATACCAACAATCTCTGTGGGATCGACCCTTACTCACGTAAGGTATTACTTGGATGACCCAGTACACTTGCTGGTTAAGTTGAACGGAGTTGTGACCACATATAGTCAATAGCCATTAAATAAATCTCATGCAAATACAAAGAGGATCACAATTTCGTCCACCACTTATCTTCATCATATCTTTTTCAAAATTTCATCTTTTTCAAAAATTTGATTTCAAAATATCTTATCTAACTTCTTATCTTCTTATCTTTTCAAATTTGACTTTAATATCTTTTTCAACTAACTATTTGACTTTTTGTTTGTTTCTTATCTTTTTCAAAACCACCTAACTACTTTTCTCTCTTTAAGTAATGCTTTTTAATTTTGAGCATTAATTGCCCTGTTTCCTTTAGGCTCTTTTATTTTGGATTTCGAAACCCTGAAAACGGATTCTCTTCTTTTGCTTTTTTCGTAACTTCTTTTCTTAGTTCTCTCCACTCTTTTTTTTTTTCGTTTGCATTTCTGTTTTCCTTTGTGGTGTGGCGTCATTTGGCATTGGAGCTTGGGGTCTTTGTGTTTCTTCCGGCGACATTGCTCTTGTTCGTATTCCCAGATTTTTTCTTCCTCCTTTGGTTTTTTGTTGAAGCTCGCTTGTTCTTTCCAGGTTGGTAATAGCTTTTCTCGTCTTTTTCGTGGCTTCGTCTTTAATTTTGGTGAAGTTCTGGTTTTGCATGTTTGAAAGTTTGGATCTTTTGCGATCTTTTTACTCGTTGCTGTGATATGCTTTTCTTATCTTCTTTCTTGTGGTTTTTCTTGGAATTTCTGTTGAGGCTTTCTGGGGTTTTGCTGTTGCTTTCTGGTTGCTTTTGATACTGGTAAAAGATCTGTATCTGTTTTTTGGAGATTGCTTCCTGTCTGATCTTTTTTCAAAAAAGGTTGCATCTTTAATGGTCCCATGCTTTGTTGCTTTGGGAATGTTTTGTTTGGTAGGCTCTGTGATGATTTGCTGTGTTTTTTCTTTGATAAAAACGCTTGCTTGCTTTGAATCCAAAGGATGTGTTCTGGAAACCTTGCATTATTGCTGCCTCCCTGCCTCCAAAGGATGCCCCAGGACTTTGGTTTGAGTCTTGGGGTTTTCCTTTTCGTGGTTTCATCGTCTGAGAAGTATTGATCGAGTTGTTTTCTCCCTATCCGAGATGTTTGTAGTAACCTCATTTTCTTTTCTTACTTGTAGGATTTAGTTGGCCCCATGTCTTCTCGCAATAACATTGTAGAGATGTCTTCCAGAATTCCTGAGGGAATGTCCGATTGGCTGGACTCCCTTGTTTTGTTGTGTGTTTCCGTTGTGGACGCTGAATTTTGCACAGAGCTGAGGAAGCGTCATAGGATTTGTGGTAACAATGCTCGCGAGGGGGATTACGAGCTTGTTGCTCCTAATGCCCGTGAGGAGGATTACGAGCTTGTTGCCCCTGATTCTGACGAGAGAGTTTACTGTCCGACTTCTATTGAGGGAGAGCGTCCCTTCTTTTATGCTTACGAATACTTTTTTAGTCAGTTGAATGTTACTTTTCCTTTTACTGCTTTTGAAACTGACCTGTTGTGGTCGTGTAATATTGCTCCATCCCAGCTTCACCCCAATTCTTGGGGTTTTATTAAAATTTTTCAACTTCTCTACCGTGAACTAGATGTAATACCTTCCCATACTCTGTTTCTTTACTTGTTTGTATCTGCCAAGCCTGGCGGTTCTTCAAAAAAGAAAGCTTCTTGGGTTTCTTTCCGGTCCGCTCAGGGCCATAAAGTTTTTGCGATGTATGATGAGTCCTTTAAGGACTTCAAGAATTACTTCTTTAGAGTTCGAGCTGTTGAGGGGGCCCGCCCCTTTTTTCTTGATGAAAATGACGAGCCCTCCTTCCCTCTAGAGTGGCAGAAGGATGTAAGGGTGTCTCGCTATACCTGGGAGATGCTGGATGATGTTGAACGCGCTTTTGTAGTTGTTCTTGAGGATCTCTAGGGGAAACCACCTCATCTTGATACAAAAAGATTTTTGACTAATCCGTCCTTGGTTCGGACTGCTTTGGGTATTTGTTTGTCTATTTGTCTGACTTGTTTCTGTACTTATTTCCTTTTTCTTCCTCTTTTGTAACTCTTTGTCGTGGCTATTTTTGTGTTTTGTAGAGATGTCAAAGAATAATGACTCTATGAAGGCCATCAAAAGGGCAAAGAAGGCAACTGTTGCTCTGAACATCTCGGCCAAGGTGGCCGGTGAGGGATCTTCACAGGTCCCCCTAAAGCCTCCTGTGCTGAGTACCCTTGGGCCGAGGAAAGTAATTCCTACTCCCCAGTTTCATCAGGTCGATCCTCCTCAAACTTCTGCTACTGCTTCTGGTGCCCCACCTTTGAAAAAGCAAAAAACATCCGAGCCCTTTAACTTGGATGCCCCAGACTTTGATGCCATTGAGTTTGTTGACCAGCAAATTGCACCCTATGGTGGGCTTTCCATGGATGACGTGTCTCTTCTTCGGCATTTGGATTTTATTACTAAAAATAGTGTGAAGATGGCTCATATGGGTGCCGCTATATTCCGAACAATTCAGGGGATTCCAATTCATGCCACAAAATCCTTTATGGAAGAGGCTAAGTCGGAATTTGATCGAATCAAGGGTTTGAAGGAGGAGTTGGAGGTGAAGTTAGCGAAGGTGGAGAGGGAGTTGGAGAGTGAGAAGGCCAGCTCTATTGCCCTTGCTGCTTCTTTGAAGTTGGCCAAAGACATGGCGTTGAAACATAAGGACAGCTATGTCTTGGTTTATAGGGAATTGATGCATGTTCGGGAGGATTTGGAAACAGCCCGGGTTAATTATGGTGAGCTTCAAGGTCACCTTGTGGGTAGCATAACTGCTGCCTCCGAGAACCTGATGGAACAGTTCCGGGTTGTTGCTCTTGATGCTGACTTGACTCTCATTAGCCTGGATAATGTCGTGAGGGATGGTAAGATTGTCCCTGATGACCAGGATGATGATGAGACTGATCCTCCCCCAGTGCCTTCTCTTAAGGTGTCGACCTCCTCTGTTCCTCCCGTTGCATCTGATCCGGATTGCCAGATTCTAAACCGGGATGATGGAACCGTAGATGCCGTGCCCCTTCAGACTCGTCCTCCTTCTCCTCATACTGATGCTGCCGGGAAAACTCCCGATCTTTAGCTGATATTTTTTCTGGATATTTTGTGTAAATAGCCCGGTTTTTGGGCTTTTGAACTTTGTTTTGTTTGTTCTTCTTGACGCTTCTAGTTGTCTGCCTTGCAACTCTTTTTGAAAAACAAAAGTAGCTTCCGAGGTTGGTTTTGTGGTGGCCTCTTGAAGCTTTATCGTATTATACATGATATCTGTTGAAATTTTGCTGTCTGGCCTCTTTAAGTTGTTTGCGCGCTTATCGTTTGTAGCTTGGATCCTTTTGAGGCCGTGCCTGTGGGGGGTCCGACTTGTTTCTCGGTTTCCTCGCTTTTGTTTGTATTTTTAGCACCTTATGACTGATTTATGTTGGTCCCCCTCAAAAGTTATTTTTGTGATCCCCTTTTTCTGGGCCTTTACTCGGTCTCTTTCAGGGATTATGTTGATAACTTTTTAGGAGTCCGACTTGGTTATGTCGGTCTCCTTTAAGTTATTTTTCGTAGTCCTCTTTCTTGGATCTTTGTCAGATCTCTTTCGGGGACTATTCGTATAACTTTTTAGTGGTAGGAGTCCGACTTGGTTATGTCGGTCTCCTTTAAGTTATTTTTCGTAGTCCTCTTTCTTGGATCTTTGTCAGATCTCTTTCAGGGACTACTTGCATAACTTTTTTAGTGGTAGGAGTCCGACTTGGTTATGTCGGTCTCCTTTAAGCTATTTTTCGTAGTCCTCTTTCTTGGATCTTTGTCAGATCTCTTTCAGGGACTATTCGTATAACTTTTTAGTTTTGGGCTGACTTTGTTATGTCAGGCCCTTCTAAGTTAAAGTAATCCTCTTTAATAGGGTTGGCCAGACCTCTTTCCAGGGTTTACTTATAACTTGGGTTGACTTGGTCCGACTTCTGAACGTCGGCCAGTCTTTTAAGTTATTATATTAGCTATCCGTAAGACCTCGTCAAGTTCTTTTTTTTTGGATTGCTTTCGATAACTTCTTACATTACTCTGTGTTCATCTTTGCCGATTTGTAGAAAATGGTTGGCATCTTTAGATCGTCTTTTGGGTGAATTGCGTTTTCACCTTTATCAGACAATTGTATTATCGTGGTCGCGCAGTGAATTTGTTTTTCACTTTCTGCCGACCTGTTGCTTTATAATCGGACGATGAATACTTCAGATTAATGCGTCTTGGAATCTTGTAGAATATCTCAATAAACTTTATTCAAAGAAAAAATGCAAATATATACGTGTGGGAATTTCCTTGTCCCTTTAAGTCGGGTATGATCTAGGTCTCGATATGATGCCTCATTAAAAAACCTTTTCAGGAAAAAGACCGCATCCATTTAGTGAGATCCTTTACCTTTTCTAACTGTAGTACCTTCTTAGGTTGGAGGCGTGCCATGATCGGGGAAGCTCTCGTCCATCAAGCTCGGACAGTCTATAGTAGCCCTTCCCCAGTACTTCAATAACTCGGTAGGGTCCTTTCCCGTTTGCTGCCAGCTTTCCTTCTCCGGGTCGAGTTGTTCCAATGTCGTTTCTGATTAGGATGAGATCATTCTCTGCAAAACTTCTCGGCACTACCTTTCGATTGTATCTGGAAGCCATTCGTTGCTTTAAAGCTTCTTCCTTGATCTGAGCTCTTTCTTGGATCTCGGGTAACAAGTCGAGCTCTTCTCTCTGAAGTTTGGAGTTTACTCGTTCATTGTAGTGGACTACTCGGGGAGATCCCTCCTCGATTTCTATTGGAATCATTGCCTCTGCTCCGTATGCTAGTCGGAATGGTGATTTGTTTGTAGTAGAATGGGGGGTTGTTCGATACGCCCATAGGACTTGTGGAAGTTCCTCGGCCCAAGCTCCCTTTGCTTCTTGTAGCCTCTGCTTTAGTTCGGCCAATATGACTTTGTTGGCCGCTTCGGCTTGTCCATTGGCTTGGGGATGTTCGACGGAGGTGAACTGGTGTTTTATGTTCAAGTCGGCCACCAGTTTTCTGAAGCCTGCCTCTGTAAATTGGGTACCGTTGTCCGTGGTGATGGAGTATGGTACCCTGAACCTCGTAATAATGTTCCTATATAGGAATTTTCGACTTCTTTGAGCGGTGGCGTTGGCTAGGGGTTCTGCCTCGATCCATTTTGCGAAATAGTCTACTCCTACTATGAGGAATTTTACTTGTCCCGATCCCTGTGGGAAGGGTCCGAGAAGGTCGAGTCCCCATTTCGCAAATGGCTAGGGCGAGGTCACGCTGATGAGCTTTTCTGGTGGGGCGATATGCAAGTTGGCATGCTTCTGGCATGGTGGGCATGTCCTCACAAATTCTGTAGCCTCCTTTTATAGAGTTAGCCAATAGAATCCCGCCCGGAGTATCTTTTTGGAGAGGGCTTGCGCTCCGAGATGATTACCACAAATGCCGCTGTGCACTTCCTCCAAGACTTCTTTTGTGTTAGAAGTCGGTACGCATTTTAGTAAAGGTGTTGATATCCCTCTTTTGTATAGTGTGTTGTTTATGATAGTGTAGTACTGTGCCTCCCTTTTTAGCCTTTTTGCCTCCTTTTCATCTGTAGGAGTGCTTCTGTTTTGGGGTAATTTATTATGGGGGTCATCCATCCTTGATCCTGACCTATTATGGCTAGGACTTCTTCTTCCGATATTGACGGGTTCTGTAGTATCTCCTGGATGAGACTTCTATTGTTGCCCCCTGGTTTGGTCCTGGCTAATTTTGAAAGTGTATTAGCTCGGACATTTTGCTCACGGGGAATGTGGTAGATCCTGTATTCTCCGAGTTGTCCGAGCTGTTCTTTGGTTCTATCCATATATTCTCCAAGTTGTCCGAGCTGTTCTTTGGTTTTATCCAAATATTTTTTCATGGTAGGGTCTTTGGCTTGGTAGCTTCCTGTTATTTGTGAGGTAACGACTTGTGAGTCGCTGTAGATGTTGAGTTTCCGAGCTCCAACCTCCCTAGCAGCTTCAAACCGGCTAGTAGCGCTTCGTATTCCGCTTGATTGTTTGAGGCCGGGAATCCGAATTTAAGGGAGAGCTCAAGTTGAGTTCCTTGGTTGCTTTCGATTATCACACCCGCACCACTTCTTGTTTTACTTGAGGATCCGATGACGTATATGTTCCACTCTATGGGGATTTTCAGGATGTCTGTGAATTTTGTGATGAAATCGGCCAGATGTTGTGATTTGATGGCTGTCTGTGTCTCATATTGGAGGTCGAACTCGGACAACTCGATTGCCCATTGTAGGATTCTTCCTGCCAGATCTGTTTTCTGTAATATCCCTTTTATGAGCTGGTTGGTCCGAACTTTGATGGTATGTGCCTGAAAGTATGGGCGAAGTCGCCGGGATGTGAGTATCAGAGCGTATGCAAATTTTTCTATTTTCTGGTAGTTCAGCTCTGACCCCTGTAGTGCTTTACTAATGAAGTAGATGGGTTGTTGTCCTCTTTCGTCTTCTCGAATCAGCGCTGAGGCTATTGCCCGACTTCCTACTGCGAGGTATAGTATGAGCGATTCTCCCTCTTGTGGTCGAGATAGGATAGGTGGTTGCCCCAAGAATTCTTTGAAGTCTTTGAAGGCTTGTTCACATTCCGCTGTCCATTTTAAGTTCTTTCCCTTCTTTAAGGTAGCGTAGAAAGGGAGGGATCTTATCGCTGATCCTGCTAGGAATCTGGACAAGGCTGCCAACCTTCCATTGAGTTGTTGTACCTCTTTGACACAGGTTGGGCTCTTCATGTTGAGTATGGCCTGGCATTTATCTGGATTTGCCTCGATTCCCCTTTGTGTGAGCATAAATCCTAAAAATTTACCTGCTTCTACTGTAAAGGTGCATTTAGCCGGGTTGAGTCATATGTCGTGCTTCCTTATGGTATCGAATACTTGAATCAAATCGGTTAGCAATGTCTCTTTGCTTTGTGTCTTTATCAACATGTCATCCACGTAGACCTCCATAATTTTTCCGATGTGATCTGAGAAGACTTTATTCATTAGCCTTTGATAAGTGGCTATTGCGTTTTTCAGGCCGAAAGGCATCACAATGTAGCAATAATTTGCCTTAGGTGTAAGAAACGAGGTCTTTTCTTAGTCTGGATAGGTGTAAGAAACGAGGTCTTTTCTTGGTCTGGCGGATACATTGGTATCTGGTTGTACCCTGAGTATGCTTCCATGAATGTGAGATACTTGTATCCTGATGAAGCATCTACTAGAGCATCGATGCTTGGGAGTGGGTAAGGATCTTTTGGGCAGGCTTTGTTGAGGTCGGTGTAGTCGGTGCACATTCGCCACTTCCCATTTGATTTTTTCACCAAAACGACGTTTGCTAGCCATAGTGGGTATTTGACTTCCCTTATGAACCCTGCCTCTAGTAGTGCATGTACTTGTTCTTCTACAGCCTGAGATCGTTCTGGCCCAAGTTTTTTTCGTCTTTGTTGTATCGGTCGGGATCCCGGGTAGACTGCCAACTTGTGGCTCATTAGTTTGGGATTTATGCCCGGCATGTCGGCAGCTTTCCATGTGAAGAGATCAACATTATCTCGCAGAAACTGTATCAATGATTCTTTTGCATCTCCTTTCAGGATCGTGCCAATATTAGTTGTTTTATTCGAGGTGTCTCCAATCTGGACTCTTTCTACTTCTCCCTCGGGTTATGGTCGGAGCTCTTCTCGTCTCTGAGCTCCACCGAGCTCGATTGTGTGGAACTCTCTTGCTTCGCCTCGGAGGTTTTATTCTTTCGTTGTAACAGCGACGTGCCATCTTTTGATCTGCTCTTATTGTAGCTATCCCTTCTGTATTTGGAAATTTCATACATAGATGCGGAGTCAAAACTATTGCGCCGAGCTGATTAAACGTTGTCCGACCTATCAGGGCATTGTAGGCTGAGCTTACGTCGACCACAATGTAGTCTATCTTGAGTGTTTTAGATTGGTTCTCTTTCCCGAAGGTTGTATGCAGCGACACATATCCCAGTGGTTAAACTGGGACATCTCCCAGTCTGAACAGACTGTTTGGGTATGCTCTTAGCTCTTTCTCTTCTAGGCCGAGTTTGTCGAAGGCAGTTTTGAATAAGATGTCGCCAGAGCTTCCCTGGTCGATTAGTGTGCGGTGGAGGTTGGCGTTTGCCGATATGATCGTGATGACCATGGGGTCGTCGTGTCCCGAGATGATTCCAGATGCATCTTCTTTGGTAAACGTGATTGCCGGGATGTCTGGCGTCTCCTTCTGTCCTTCGATATGGTATATTTCTTTGAGGTGTCGCTTACGGGATGATTTGGAGATTCCTCCCCCAGCAAATCCGCCGTGTATCACGTGGACATGCCTTTCTGGTGTGCGAGGCGATCGTTCAGATCGTCCTACGTCCTCATCCCTCCTTCTTTTCCTCGGTTCTTCGTCCCGGTTGGCCAAGAACCGATCTAACTTTCCTTCTCGTACTAATTTTTCTATGACGTTTTTCAAGTCGAAACATTCGTTGGTGGAATGCCCTCGAAGTCGGTGATATTCATAGTACTCATTCCGATTTCCCCCTCCTCTTTTGCCTTTAAGTGGCCGAGCTAGAGGGATTTTTTTCCGTGGCAGACTTCTTTGTAAACGTCTACCAAGGATACCCTAAGAGGGGTGTAGTTGTGATATTTCTTGATTTTCTCTCCGGAGGGATCTTCCTTTTTCTTGGATTCTTTATCTCGATAGGCAGAACCGGACCTTGAGGCTTCGCCAAGTCTCCATATTAATGTACTTCTGCGCTCGTTCTTGTACTTTATCTAGGGATGTCGGGTATCTTTTTGATATAGATTGGCTGAATGGTCCTTCTCGCAGGCCATTTATGAGGCCCATGATGGCAGCTTCTGTTGGTAGATTTTGTATGTCCATGCATGTTTTGTTGAATCTCTCCATGTAGTTGCGAAGACTTTCTCGGTCTCCTTGCTTGATCCCGAGTAAGCTGGGTGCGTGTTTGGCTTTGTCCTTTTGTATGGAGAATCGAGCCAGGAACTTTTTGGCCAGGTCGTTGAAACTCGAGATGGATTTTGGAGGTAGGTTGTCGAACCATTTAATGGTTGTCTTGGTGAGAGTTGTTGGAAAGGCTTTGCAACGAACTGCATCTGAGGCATCGGTGAGGTACATTCTACTTCTGAAGTTGCTGAGATGATGGTTGGGGTCAGAGGTACCGTCATATAGAGTCATATCCGGAAGCTTGAAATCTTTCGGAATTTTGGTTTTCATAATTTCTCTGGTAAATGGATCTTGACCTTTCTGAGAACTATCCTCCGTGGATGGTCGAGTAGCTTTGGTTTTGAGATCAGCTTCGAGTTTTATAAGCTTATCTTCTAATTCTCGGCGCCGCCTTATTTCCCGGCGTAGATCTTCTTCTTTTTCACGTCGATGTTGGGCTTCTTTCTCAAGTTGTTCCAATCGATTTTGAAGTGTTTCTATTACTCCTGGATTTGATGAATTTTGTCTCCGTGGGTTTCTGGAGTAGCTTTGAGTATTGTGTCCGCGTTTTTATGCGGCGTTCTGTCTTCCAAACCTGAATCGTGGTCATTGTCACGGTCATCCGCCATGTTAATGGGATGACTTCCAAGTTCCCAGCAACGGCGCCAATGTTCCGAGGATTACCTGAAACTGTAGGTCAATCTTGGACGAGATCTTCTGTGTTGGTCGGAGCCGACGTGTCCGGCAGGTGTACGGCGGTCGAAACTGATGTGTCTGATTTGTTGGACTTGGTGGTGGTGCTGATCTTGTGTCCCCGAAGGGTGGGGGTACCTGCAAGGGACTCCGATGCTTAAGTTAGCAAGGGTATTAAGCAGGTATTGAGTAGAATCAGAGTATGAGTTATACCTGGGTGCTCCAGTGTATTTAAAACGGTGAGAAGTGACCTTTCTAGATAAGATAAGTTAGTTATCTTATCTTATCTTTGGGTGAGGTCAGCTTATCTTCAACGGAACCGCCTTTATCTCTGTAGGCTGGGATTGCCTCTGGATTTGGGTCGTGTTCCTCTATTTGGGCCCTTTATTTGGGCTTTCCTGTTGATTTGGCCGAGCTCTTTAAGAAGAGGTCGGATAGTCTGACCTGAAGAGGTCGGTCGCCTTGTCGCTAAACATCCCGGGTCGGTCATCTCGACCCAGGGTATGAACACTTATGTTTTCAAAATCTTTTTCTTATCTTTATATCATATTTTCGAAATTATCCTAACAATTAATGTAATTGATTCAAAAATTTGAAGTATGTTACTTTCTTGTTAAGAAAGGTTCAATCTTTAAATTCTAGAATCTTATCTTTTAGTTTCTTGTTAGTTAAGTAATTAATTTTAATTTTAAAAATTAAATCTTTTTCAAAATATCTTTTTCTTAAAAATCTTATCTTTTTATCTTATCTTCTTATCTTTTTATCTTATCTTTTTCAAAATTTGATTTCAAAATATCTTATCTAACTTATCTTCTTATCTTTTCAAATTTGATTTTAATATCTTTTTCAACTAACTCTTTGACTTTGTGTTTATCTTTTTCAAAACCACCTAACTACTTTTCCCTCTCTAATTTTCGAAAATACCTCTCTCTTTTTCAAAAATTCTCTTTAATTGTTTTAAATTTTAATTTTAATCTTATCTTATCTCTAATTTTCGAAAACTACTAACCCACTTTTAAAATTATTTTCGAATTTTCTGTCTCTTCTCTCTTATTCTATTTAATTATTTATTTACTAACACTTCTCTTCACCTCTCTTCATCTAAATATCCGAACCCACTCTTCCTCACTCTTCTCCCCTTTCTTTTTCTACTAACATAAAGGAATCTCTATACTGTGACATAGAGGATTCCTCTTTCTTTTCTTGTTTTCTTCTCTTTCATATGAGCAGGAACAAGGACAAAAGCACTCTTGTTGAAGTCGATCCTAAACCTGAAAGGACTTTGAAGAGGAAACTAAGAGAAGCTAAATTACAACAATCCAGAAGTAACCTTTCAGAAATTTTCGAACAAGAGAAGGAGATGGCAGCCGAACCCAATAATGATAATGCAAGAAGTCTACAGGCTCATGTTTTTCCCTTCTGCCATCTGAAGATCCTTATCAGTTTTTAATTGAGTTCTTGCAGATCTGTGAGACTGTTAAGACGAATGGAGTGGATCCTGAAGTCTACAGGCTCATGTTTTTCCCTTTTGCTGTAAGAGACAGAGCTAGAATATGGTTAGATTCACAACCTAAGGATAGCCTGGACTCCTGGGAGAAGCTGGTCACGGCCTTCTTGGATAAATTATTTCCTCCTCAAAAGCTGAGCAAGCTTAGAGTGGATGTTCAGACCTTCAAGCAAAAAGATGGTGAATCCCTCTATGAAGCTTGGGAAAGATACAAGCAGCTGACCAAAAGGTGTCCATCTGACATGTTTTCAGAATGGACCATATTAGATATATTCTATTATGGTCTATCTGAATTTTTGAAAATGTCATTGGACCATTCTGCAGGTGGATCCATTCACCTAAGGAAAACACCTGCAGAAGCTCAAGAGCTTATTGACATGGTTGCAAATAACCAATTCATGTACACTTCTGAGAGGAATTCCATTAATAATGGGACGCCTCAAAGGAAGGGAGTTCTTGAGATTGATGCTCTGAATGCCATATTGGCTCAGAACAAAGTGTTGACTCAGCAAGTCAACATGATCTCTCAAAGTCTGAATGGATGGCAAAATGCATCCAATAGTACTAAAGAGGCAGCTTCTGAAGAAGCTTATGATCTTGAGAACCCTGCAATGGCAGAGGTTAATTATATGGGTGAACCTTATGAAAATACCTATAATTCATCATGGAGAAATCATCCAAATTTCTCATGGAAGGATCAACAAAAGCCTCAACAAGGCTTTAACAACGGTGGACGCAATAGGCTGAGCAATAGCAAGCCTTTTCCATCATCTTCTCAGCAACAGACAGAGAATTCTGAACAAAGCACTTTTAATTTAGCCAATCTAGTCTCTGATCTGTCAAAAGCCACTTTCAGTTTAATGAGTGAAACAAGATCCTCCATCAGAAATCTGGAGGCACAAGTGGGCCAGCTAAGTAAGAAAGTCATATAAACTCCTCCCAGTATTCTCCCAAGCAATACAGAAGAGAATCCAAAAGGAGAGTGCAAGGCCATTGATGTGATCAATATGGCCGAATACACAAGGGAGGAGAAGGACGAAAATCCTAGTGAGGAAGACCTCCTAGGACTTCTCTCAAGCAAGAAGGAGTTTCCTATTAAGGA
>NC_029778.3:41914936-41917021 GCF_000817695.3 Arachis duranensis
GGTTTACAGAGATGAGTAAATGACATAAAAATCCACTTCCAGGCCCACTTGGTGTGTGCTTGGGCTAAGCATTGAAGCATTTTCGTGTAGAGACTCCTCTTGGAGTTAAACGCCAGCTTTAGTGCCAGTTTGGGCGTTTAACTCCCATTTTGGTGCCAGTTCCGGCGTTTAACGCTGGGAATTCTGAGGGTGACTTTGAATGCCGGTTTGGGCCATCAAATCTTGGGCAAAGAATGGACTATCATATATTGCTGGAAAGCCCAGGATGTCTACTTTCCAACGCCGTTGAGAGCGCGCTAATTGGGCTTCTGTAGCTCCAGAAAATCCACTTCGAGTGCAGGGAGGTCAGAATCCAACAGCATCTGCAGTCCTTTTCAGTCTCTGAATCAGATTTTTGCTCAGGTCCCTCAATTTCAGCCAGAAAATACCTGAAATCACAGAAAAATACACAAACTCATAGTAAAGTCTAGAAAAGTGAATTTTAACTAAAAACTAATAAAAATATACTAAAAACTAACTAGATCATACTAAAAACATACTAAAAACAATGCCAAAAAGCGTACAAATTATCCGCTCATCAGAAGACCTCCTGGGACATCTCTCAATCAAGAAGGAGTTTCCTATTAAGGATCCAAAGGAATCTGAGGCTCACATAAAGACCATAGAGATTCCATTAAAACTCCTTCTGCCATTCATGAGCTCTGAAGACTATTCTTCCTCTGAAGAGGATGAAGATGCGACTGGAGAGCAAGTTGCTCAATATTTCGGAGCTATCATGAAGCTGAATGCCAAGTTGTTTGGTAATGAGACTGGGGAAAGTGAACCTCCCTTGCTCATTAATGAACTAGATACCTGGATTCAGCAAATTTTACCTCAAAAAAAGACAAGATCCTGACAAGTTCTTAATACCTTGTACCATAGGCACTATGACCTTTGAAAAAGCTCTATGTGATCTGGGGTCAGGGATAAATCTTATGCCACTCTCTATAATGGAGAAGCTGGGGATCATTGAGGTACAACCTGCCTTGTTCTTATTACAATTGGCAGACAAGTCATTAAGACAAGCTTATGGAGTAGTAGAGGACGTGTTAGTAAAGGTTAAAGGCCTTTACATCCCTGCTGATTTCATAATATTAGACACTAGGAAGGAAGAGGATGAATGCATCATCCTTGGAAGACCTTTCCTAGCTAGAGTAGGAGCTGTGATAGATGTCAACAGAGGTGAATTAATCCTTCAATTGAATGGGGACTACCTTGTGTTTAAGGCACATGGCCATCCCTCTGTGACAAAAGAGAGTGAGCACAAAGAACTTCTCTCAGTTCAGAGTCAAGAAGAGCCCCCACAGTCGAACTCTAAGTTTGGTGTTGGGAGGCCACAACCAAACACTATGTTTGGTGTTAAGACCCCATATCCAAACTCTAAGTTTGGTATTGGGACTATACAACATTGACCTGATCACCTGTGAGGCTCCATGAGAGCCCACTGTCAAGCTAATGACCTTAAAAGAGCGCTTGTTGGGAGGCAACGCAATTTTATTTATCTAATTTTTATTTTATTTTATTTTATTATTATTTTGTGTTTTATTAGGTACATGATCATGTGGAGTCACAAAAAAAATATAAAAATTAAAAACAGAATCAAAAACAGCAGAAGAAAAATCACACCCTGGAGGAAGGACAGACTGGCGTTCAACGCCAGTAAGAAGCATCTGGCTGGCGTTCAACGCCAGAACAGAGCATGAATCTGGCGCTGAATGCCAGAAAGAAGCAACATTCTGGCGTTTGAACGCCAGGAATGTGCCTTAAGGAAAGCTGGCGCTGAACGCCAGTAACAAACATGAAACTGGCGTTCAACGCCAGAAACATGCTACATATGGGCGTTGAACACCCAGAACATGCTTCACATGGGCATTGAACAACCAGAACGTGCATCACCTCGGCGTTTAAACCCCAGAATGGTATGCAAAGGCATTTTTGCTTGCTTATTTGGTGCAGGGATGTAATTCCTTGACACCTCAGGATCTGTAGACCCCACAGGAGACCCACTTAACATATTCTCCCCTCTTCCCAACAACTTCAATCTCT
>NC_029778.3:41917489-41918060 GCF_000817695.3 Arachis duranensis
TGAGCAATATTTTAAGTTTGGTGTGGTAAAAGCATAGCTTTTTGTTTTTCCATAACCATTAATGGCACCTAAGGCCAGAGAAACCTCTAGAAAAGGGAAAGGGAAGACAAAAGCTTCCACCTCCGAGTCATGGGAGATGGAAAGATTCATCTCCAAATCCCATCAAGACCACTTCTATGATGTTGTTGCCAAGAAGAAGGTGATCCCTGAGGTCCCTTTCAAGCTCAAGAAAAATGAGTATCCGGAGATCCGACATGAGATCCGAAGAAGAGGTTGGGAAGTCTTAACTAAGAAGACTGGACCTCAAGCTTGTGGCTAGAGGATGGTTGGAGTTCATTTAACGCTCCATCATTCCCACTAGCAACTGATCTGAAGTTACTGTGGATCGGGCCATCATGATTCATAGCATCATGATTGGAGGGGAAGTAGAAGTTCATGAAGTCATCTCCAATGAAATCTACAAAATAGCTGAAAGCCCTCCACCATGGCAAGGCTAGCTTTTTCTCACCTTATTTGCCATCTATGTTACTCAACTGGAGTTATCATAGAAGGAGACATCTCCATTGAGGAA
>NC_029778.3:41919035-41920004 GCF_000817695.3 Arachis duranensis
CTTTTCCAAGTTTTACAAGAACTCAATTAGAACATGGGTCATACTTCCGTTCCACCCAATATTCATAAAATCAAGAGCGAAAACAATTATTGAAAAATAAATCAAAACATGGATTAAATTAGAAAGATCAAACAAATCAAAATTTAAGTTTGGTGTTGTGATGAGCGGATAATTTATACGCTTTTTGGCATTGTTTTTAGGTAGTTTTTAGTAAGTTCAAGCTACTTTTAGGGATGTTTTCATTAGTTTTTATGTTAAATTCACATTTCTAGACTTTAATATGAGTTTGTGTATTTTTCTGTGATTTCAGGTAATTTCTGGCTGAAATTGAGGGACTTGAGCAAAACTCTGAAAAAGGCTGACAAAAAGACTGCTGATGCTGTTGGAATCTGACCTCCCTGCACTCGAAATGGATTTTCTGGAGCTACAGAACTCCAAATGGCGCGCTCTCAACGGCGTTGGAAAGTCGACATCCAGAGCTTTCCAGAAATATATAATAGTTCATACTTTATTCGGGAATTGACGACGTAAAGTGGCGCTCAACGCCAAGTACATGTTGCTGTCTGGAGTTAAACGCCAGAAACACGTCACAACCCGGAGTTGAACGCCAGAAACACGCTATAACTTGGCGTTCAACTCCAATAAAAGCCTCAGCTCGTGGATAGATCAAGCTCAGCCCAATCATACACCAAGTGGGCCCCGAAAGTGGATTTATGCATCAATTACTTACTCATGTAAACCCTAGTAGCTAGTATAGTATAAATAAGACTTTTTACTAGTGTATTAGAGATCTTTGGACCACGTTAAATCTTTTGACCATTCGGTCTTTTGATCACCTTCATGGGGGCTGGCCATTCGGCCATGCCTAAACCTTTCACTTATGTATTTTCAACGGTGGAGTTTCTACATACCATAGATTAAGGGTGTGGAGCTCTGCTGTACCTCAAGTTTCAATACAATTAATATTAT
>NC_029778.3:41920140-41924003 GCF_000817695.3 Arachis duranensis
GCGTGACTGACAACCACTTCCGTTCTACCTTAGGCCGGGCGCATATCTCTTAGATTCCCCAACAGAATCTTCGTGGTATAAGCTAGATAGATGGCGGCATTCATGGGAATCCGAAAAGTCTAACCTTGTCTGTGGTATTCCGAGTAGGATTCCGGGAATCTAGAAAGTCTAACCTTGTCTGTGGTATTCCGAGTAGGATTCCGGTATTGAATGACTGTGACGAGCTTCAAACTCCTGAAGGCTGGGCGTTAGTGACAGATGCAAAAGAATCAAGGGATTTTATTCCAACCTGATTGAGAACCGACAGATGATTAGCCGTGCTGTGACAGAGCATAGGACCATTTTCACTGAAAGGATGGGATGTAGCCATTGACAACAGTGATGCCCTACATACAGCTTGCCATGGAAAGGAGTAAGAAGGATTGGATGAATGTAATAAGAAAATAGAGATTCAAGAGGAGCACAGCATCTCCATACGCCTATCTGAAATTCCCACTATTGATTTACATAAGTATTTCTATCCTATTTTATTTTCTATTTATTATTAATTTTCAAACTTGTCATAAACCATTTAATCTGCCTAACTGAGATTTACAAGGTGACCATAGCTTGCTTCATACAAACAATCTCTATGGGATCGACCCTTACTCACATAAGGTATTACTTGGATGACCCAGTACACTTGCTGGTTAAGTTGAACGGAGTTGTGACCACATATAGTCAATAGCCATTAAAAAATCTCATGCAAATACAAAGAGGATCACAATTTCGTCCACCACTTATCCGCACAGAATAAGATTTTTGCAGGGTTGTGCATCCGCACAATGCTGTGCGTACGCACATATCAAAAAATCCTAAAATTCTGCAACTTTGCAGAATTTCAAATTTTCAACTCCAACTTTGAATGATCATAACTCCCTCTACAAAATTCCAAATTTTGCAAACTGAATTCTCCCTCTCTTCTCTTCTTCTATATATTTATTTATTTACTAACACTTCTCTTCACCTCTCTTCATCTCCAATCACTGCCTCTATCCTCACTCTTATTCCTTTCTTCTTCTACTAATAATAAAGATCCTCTTTGTCCAGATATAGAAGATTCCTTTTCTTTTTTATTTTTCCCTTCTCTTTCATATGAGCAGGAATAAGGAAAAAGGCATCTTTGTTGAAGCTGATTCAGAACTTGAAAGGACTCTGAAAAGAAAACTAAGAGAAGCTAAATTACAACAATCCAGAGGCAACCTTTCTGAAATTTTTGAACAAGAGAAGGAGATGGCAGCCGAACCCAACAAGAATAATGCAAGGAGGATGCTTGGTGATTTCACTAAACCAACGCCCAAGTTTGATGGAAGAAACATCTCAATTCCTGCCATTGGAGCAAACAATTTTGAGTTGAAACCTCAATTAGTTGCTTTGATGCAACAGAACTGCAAGTTTCATGGACTTCCATCTGAAGATCCTTATCAGTTTTTAACTAAGTTCTTGCAGATTTGTGAGACTGTTAAGACAAATGGAGTAGATCCTGAAGTTTACAGGCTCATGCTTTTCCATTTTGCTGTAAGAGACAGAGCTAGAACATGGTTGGACTCACAACCTAAAGATAGCCTGGACTCCTGGGATAAGCTGGTCACGACCTTCTTGGATAAATTCTTTCCTCCTCAAAAGCTGAGCAAGCTTAGAGTGGATGTTCAGACCTTCAAACAAAAAGATGGCGAATCCCTCTATGAAGCTTGGGAAAAATACAAGCAGATGACCAAAAAGTGTCCTTTTGACATGTTTTCAGAATGGACCATATTAGATATATTCTATTATGGTCTATCTGAGTTTTCTAAAATGTCATTGGACCATTCTGCAGGTGGATCCATTCACTTAAAGAAAACGCCTGCAGAAGCTCAAGAACTTATTGACATGGTTGCAAATAACCAATTCATGTACACTTTTGAGAGGAATTCCGTGAATAATGGGATGCCTCAGAGGAAGGGAGTTCTTGAAATTGATGCTCTGAATGCCATATTGGTTCAGAACAAATTGTTGACTCAACAAGTCAACATGATCTCTCAAAGTCTGAATGGACGGCAAAATGCATCCAACAGTACTAAAGAGGCAGCTTCTGAATAAGCTTATGATCCTGAGAACCCTGCAATAGCAGAGGTAAATTACATGGGTGAACCTTATGGGAACACCTATAATTCATCATGGAGAAATCATCCAAATTTCTCATGGAAGAATCAACAAAAGCCTCAACAAGGCTTTAATAATGGTGGAAGAAACAGGCGAAGCAATAACAAGCCTTTTCCATCATCTTCTCAACAACAGACAGAGAATTCTGAACAGAGCCCCTCTAACTTATCAAACATAGTCTCTGATCTGTCTAAGGCCACTTTAAGTTTCATGAGTGAAACAAGATCCTCCATTAGAAATTTGGAGGCACAAGTGGGCCAACTGAGTAAGAAAGTCATTGAAGCTCCTCCCAGTATTCTCCCAAGCAATACAGAAGAGAATCCAAAAGGAGAGTGCAAGGCCATTGATGTAATCAATATGGCTGAATGCACAAGGGAAGAGAAGGATGAAAATCCTAGTGGGGAAGACCTCCTGGGACGTCTCACAAACAAGAAGGAGTTTTCTATTGAGGACCTAAAGGAATCTGAGGCTCATATAGAGACCATAGAGATTCCATTAAATCTCCTTCTGCCATTCATGAGATCTGAAGATTATTCTTCCTCTGAAGAGGATGAAGATGTAACTGGAGAGCAAGTTGCTCAATATCTAGGAGCCATCATGAAGCTGAATGCCAAGTTATTTGGTAATGAGACTTGGGAAGGTGAACCTCCCTTGCTCATTAGTGAATTAGATACCTGGGTTCAGCAAACTTTACCTCAAAAGAGACAACATCCTGGCAAATTCATAATACCCTGTACCATAGGCACCATGACCATTGAAAAAGCTCTGTGTGACCTAGGGTCAGGCATAAATCTTATGCCACTCTCTGTAATGGAGAAGTTGGGGATCATTGAGGTACATCCTGCCTTATTCTCATTACAATTGGCAGACAAGTCAGTAAGACAAGCTTATGGATCAGTAGAGGACGTGTTGGTAAAGGTTAAAGGCCTTTACATTCCTGATGATTTCATAATCTTAGACACTAGAAAGGAGGAGGATGAATGCATCATCCTTGGAAGACCTTTCCTAGACACAGCAGAAGCTGTGATAGATGTTAACATAGGAGAATTAGTCCTTCAATTGAATAGGGACTACCTTGTGTTTAAGGCACACGGCTATCCCTCTGTGACAAAAGAGAGTAAACATGAAGAGCTTCTCTCAGTTCAGAGTCAAGAAGAGCCCCCCGCTGGAACTGGCATAGAAATTGGAGTTAAACGCCCAAACTGGCATAAAAGCTGGCGTTTAACTCCAGAAAAAGTCTCTACACATGAAAGCTTCAATGCTCAGCCCAAGCACACACTAAGTGGACCCAGAAGTGGATTTTTACGTCATTTACTCATTTCTGTATACCCTAGGTTACTAGTTCACTATTAATAGAATCTTTTGACATTGTATCTGTACCTCATGACACTTTACACGTTTCTTTGTGTAACTCCTACGGCATGAGTCTCTAAACCCCATGGTTGGGGGTGAGGAGCTCTGCTGTGTCTTGATGAATTAATGCAATTACTACTGTTTTTCATTCAATCATGCTTAATTCCATTCTAAGATATCACTTGTTCTTAAACCTGATGAATGTGATGATCTGTGACACTCATTATCATTCTCAACTATGAACATGTGCCTGACAACCACCTCCGTTCTACCTTAGATTGAGTAGATATCTCTTGGATTCCTTAATCAGAATCTTCGTGGTATAAGCT
>NC_029778.3:41924107-41926444 GCF_000817695.3 Arachis duranensis
TCAATGATTGAATGACTGTGACGAGCTTCAAACTCCTGAGGGCTGGGCGTTAGTGACAGACGCAAAAGAATCACTAGATTCCATTCCGACCCGATTGAGAACCGACAGATGGATAGCCGTGCCGTGACAGGGTGCGTTGAACATTTCCACTGAGAGGATGGGAGATAGCCACTGACAACGGTGAAACCCTTGCATACAGCTTGCCATGGAAGGAGCCTTGCGTGTTTGAAGAAGAAGACAGTAGGAAAGCAGACATTCAGCAGACAGAGCATCTCTGAAGCTCAACCTGTTCTCCATTACTGAACAACAAGTATTATTAATTTCATGCTTTTTTACTTTTTACAAACGAAATCATTTTTATCACTAATATCTTAAAAATTCTAAGTTTGGTGTCCTCTTTGTGTTTTTCCTTTAAAATTTTCGAAAAATAGTGTTTGATTTTCTAAAAATTTTAAGTTTGGTGTCATTTTGTTGTTTTTCTCTTTCCTCTTTTCAAAAATCAAATCTTTCCAAAAAAAAAAATTTTCAATCAAATCTTTTTAATTAACTAATTGATTCAGTTTTCAATTTGCTTTGATCTTATTTTCTTTTGATTTTCGAAATTTTATTTTATTTTCCAATTATTTTATTTTATTTTTTTCGGTCACATAAAAAAAATAAACTCTGCTGTGAATTCATATCATATTCCCTTTCTCCATCATGGACCTAAGTGGAATTGAGCAGTCCAGAAGGACTCTGGGGTCATATGCTAACCCCATTACAGCTGCATATGGGAGTAGCATCTGTACACCTCCCATCAAAGCAAGCAGCTTTGAGCTAAATCCTCAACTCATTATCATAGTGCAGCAAAATTGCCAGTATTCCGGTCTTCCTCAGGAAGAGCCTACTGAGTTTCTGGCACAGTTCTTACAAATTGCTGACATAGTACGTGATAAAGAGGTGGATCAGGATGTCTATAGGTTATTACTGTTTCCATTTGCTGTAAAAGATCAAGCTAAGAGGTGGTTGAATAACCAACCTACAGCAAGCATAAAGACATGGAAACAGTTATCAGACAAATTCCTGAATCACTTTTATCCCCCAAAGAGGATGACACAGCTAAGGCTGGACATCCAAGGCTTTAAACAAGAGGATAATAAATCCCTTTACAATGCCTGGGAGAGGTATAGAGGTATGCTAAGAAAATGCCCCTCTGAAATGTTTTCAGAGTGGGTACAGTTAGACATCTTTTACTATGGGCTTACAGAAAAAGCTCAAATGTCTTTAGACCACTCAGCTGGTGGATCTATACATATGAGGAAGATGATTGAAGAGGCTCAAGAGCTTATAGATACTGTTGCTAGAAATCAATATTTGTACTCTAGCAATGAGTTCTCTATAAAAGAAGAAGTCATGGCAGTAGCCACTGATTCTAATCCTCAAGAACAGATGATTGAGCTTAATCAACAATTGCACCTGATGACAAAACAATTAGCAGAACTTAAAGAGAT
Organism: Arachis duranensis; assembly: GCF_000817695.3. Taxonomy (NCBI): domain Eukaryota; kingdom Viridiplantae; phylum Streptophyta; class Magnoliopsida; order Fabales; family Fabaceae; genus Arachis; species Arachis duranensis. The sequence goes on from NC_029778.3 coordinate 41,925,598, forward strand.
GCTCCAAGAAACTAAAATTGCTAACAAGAACATAGAAAACTAAAGTTGCTAACAAGAACATAGAACTGCAGTTGAATCAAGCAAAACAGTAGATATCTAAACAGATAACAGAGGAATGCCAAGCAGTTCAACTGAGGAGTGGGAAGACATTGAATAACACTGCTCAAAGTAGCAAGAAGCCAAACAAGGAACAATTGACAGAGGATAACCAAACCACTGTTCAAAATCCCTCTGAGGACAGTAAGAGCCTAGAGAGGAGCACTTTTGGCGTTCAAACGCCAAAAAAGGGAGGAGAGCTGGCGTTAAACGCCCATTCCCTGCCCAATTCTGGCGTTCAAACGCCAGAGAAGGGAGAGAAGTTGGCGTTAAACGCCCAATCTTCACCCAATCCTGGCGTTCAGACACCAAGGGAGGATCAGACACCTGAGAGTGCTGACAGTAATCCCTATAAAAAGGCTTCTTCAACCACTTCTGTAAGGAATAAACCTGCAGCATCTAAGGTTGAAGAATATAAAGCCAAGATGCCTTATCCTCAGAAACTCCGCCAAGCGGAACAGGATAAGCAATTTGCCCGCTTTGCAGACTATCTAAGGACTCTTGAAATAAAGATTCCGTTTGCAGAGGCACTTGAGCAAATACCTTCTTATGCTAAGTTCATGAAAGAGATCTTAAGTCATAAGAAAGATTGGAGAGAAACTGAAAAAGTATTTCTCACTGAAGAATGCAGTGCAGTCATCTTGAAAAGCTTACCAGAAAAGCTTCAAGATCCAGGAAGCTTTATGATACCATGCACATTAGAAGGTGCTTGCACCAAGACAGCCCTATGTGATCTTGGAGCAAGCATCAA
>NC_029778.3:41927317-41928364 GCF_000817695.3 Arachis duranensis
TACAGAAGGCTCAATACAGCCACCAGAAAGGATCATTTTCCTTTACCATTCATAGACCAAATTCTAGAAAGACTAGCTGGTCATGATTATTACTGCTTTTTGGATGGCTATTCAGGTTACAACCAAATTGCAGTAGATCCTCAGGACCAAGAGAAACAACATTTACTTGCCCTTCTGGCGTGTTTGCCTACAGGAGGATGCCTTTTGGTCTGTGTAATGCTCCTGCAACCTTTCAGAGATGCATGTTATCCATCTTCTCTGACATGGTGGAGAAATTCCTGGAAGTCTTCATGGATGACTTCTCAGTATATGGAGACTCATTCAGCTCCTGTCTTGACCACCTAGCACTTGTCCTGAAAAGGTGCCAAGAGACTAACCTGGTTTTAAACTGGGAGAAATGTCACTTTATGGTGACTGAAGGAATTGTCCTTGGGCACAAAATTTCAAGCAGGGGAATAGAGGTGGATAAGGCAAAGGTAGAGGTAATTGAAAAATTACCACCACCTGCCAATGTTAAGGCAATCAGAAGCTTTCTGGGCATGCAGGATTCTATAGAAGGTTTATAAAGGATTTTTCAAAAATTGCAAAACCTTTGAGCAACCTGCTAGCTGCTGACACACCATTTGTGTTTGACACACAGTGTCTGCAGGCATTTGAGACCCTGAAAGCCAAGCTAGTCATAGCACCAGTCATCTCTGCACCAGACTGGACATTGCCATTTGAACTAATGTGTGATGCCAATGACCATGCCATTGGTGCAGTGTTGGGACAGAGGCATAACAAACTTCTGCACATCATTTATTATGCCAGCCGTGTTCTAAATGATGCACAGAAGAATTACAGAACCACAGAAAAAGAATTACTTGCAGTGGTTTATGCCATTGACAAGTTTAGATCCTATCTAGTGGGATCAAAGGTGATTGTGTACACTGACCATGCTGCTCTTAAGTACTTACTCACAAAGCAGGATTCAAAACCCAGGCTTATAAGACGGGTGTTGCTTCTGCAAGAGTTTGATATAGAAATAAGAGACAGAAAAGGGACAGA
>NC_029778.3:41929122-41930320 GCF_000817695.3 Arachis duranensis
TGGAACTGGAACATAAAGCCTACTGGGCAACCAGGTTCCTAAACATGGATGCTCAGTTAGCTGGTGAAAAAAGATTGCTCCAACTAAATGAGCTAGAGGAGTTCAGACTCAATGCCTTTGAAAATGCAAAAATTTATAAGGAAAAGGCAAAGAAGTGGCATGACAAGAAGTTGTCATCCAGAGTCTTTGAGCCAGGACAAAAAGTTCTGCTATTCAACTCTACGCTCAGATTGTTCCCAGGAAAGCTTAAATCTCGTTGGAGGGGTCCATATGTGATTACAGGAGTATCACCATATGGATATGTTGAGCTCCAGGATGCTGAGTCTAACAAAAAGTTCATTGTTAATGGACAGAGGATCAAGCATTATCTTGAAAACAATTTTGAGCAAGAATGCTCAAAACTGAGACTTGAGTGATTCTCAATGAAGGTCCAGCTAAAGATAGTAAAGAAGCGCTTGCTAGGAGGCAACCCAGTCATTAGCAGGTTATATGTTTTGTTTCTACAAGGGCAAGTATCAAAAATGAAGGAATTCACAGAGTTACAGAAGGATTCGGTGCAAAAAGCAGAGAAAAAGAGCTTACTGGCGAAAAAAATGCCAGTAAAGGGTACTTTGGGCGTTAAACGCCAGATTGGGCACCATTCTGGGCGTTTAACGCCAGTAAAGGTGCCATTTTGGGCGTTAAACGCCAGAATGGGCACCATACTGGGCGTTTAACGCCAGGTGTGCAACATCCTGGGCGTTTAGCAGAACGCCCAGTGACAAAGGGGATTCTGGCGTTTAACGCCAGCCAGGGCACCTGGCTGGGCGTTAAACGCCCACATTGGCTAGCAAATGGGCGTTAAACGCCAGAATGGATGCCATTCTGGGCGTTTAACGCCAGAAAGGTGGGGGACCGAGATTTTGCTTTCCGATCAAATTTTTTTCAAACTTTCTTTTTTTGACCCATACTTTTCTACATAAACACATTTCAACCTTTCATCATTTACCTTCAAATCTTCAAAAATCATAATCATTCTTCAAATCTCTCTCAAATCAATCCCAAATCTTGTTCAAAAACTCACCCTTCTCTAAAATTCTCTCCATTTCTTCTCAAATCTCCTTCCAATTTTTTGGAAATCTCCTCCCCCCCTTATAAAAACACGTTCGGCCCCCTTATTCCCCCACACCATTCGAATTTGCTCTTCTCCTCTCTCTCT
>NC_029778.3:41932053-41933239 GCF_000817695.3 Arachis duranensis
GGTTCACCCAATTATGTGTCTGTGGCATGTATGTATCCAGTGGTAATACTGGAAGACATAGTGCTTTGGGCCACAGCCAAGACTCATACACTAGCTATGTTCAAGAATCATTATACTTAACTAGGAGAATCAATAACACTATCTGAGTTCTGAGTTCCTATAGATGCCAATCATTCTGAACTTCAAAGGATAAAGTGAGATGCCAAAACTATTCGGAAGCAAAAAGCTACTAGTCCCGCTCATCTAATTGGAGCTGAGTTTCCTTGATATTTTGGAGTCTATAATATATTCTCTTCTTTTTATCCTACTTTGATTTTCAGTTGCTTGGGGACAAGCAACAATTTAAGTTTGGTGTTGTGATGAGCGGATAATTTATACGCTTTTTGGCATTGTTTTCAGTATGTTTTTAGTATATTTTAGTTAGTTTTTAGTATACTTTTAGTAGTTTTTAGTTAAAATTCACTTTTTTGGACTTTACTATGATTTTGTGTGTTTTTCTGTGATTTCAGGTATTTTCTGGCTGAAATTTAGGGTCATGAGCAAAAATCTGATTCAGAGGCTGAAAAGGACTGCAGATGCTGTTAGATTCTGACCTCCCTGCACTCGAAGTCGATTTTCTGGAGCTACAGAAGCCCAATTGGCGCGCTCTCAACGGCGTTGGAAAGTAGACATCCTGGGCTTTTCCGAAATGTATAATAGTCCATACTTTGCCTGAGATTTGATGGCCGAAACCGGCATTGCAAATCAGCTTCAGAATTCCCAGCGTTTAACGCTGGAACTGGCATAAAAATTGGAGTTAAACGCCCAAACTGGCATAAAAGCTGGCGTTTAACTCCAGAAAAAGTCTCTACACATGAAAGCTTCAATGCTCAGCCCAAGCACACACTAAGTGGACCCAGAAGTGGATTTTTACGTCATTTACTCATTTCTGTATACCCTAGGTTACTAGTTCACTATTAATAGGATCTTTTGACATTGTATCTGTACCTCATGACACTTTACACGTTTCTTTGTGTACCTCCTACGGCATGAGTCTCTAAACCCCATGGTTGGGGGTGAGGAGCTCTGCTGTGTCTTGATGGATTAATGCAATGACTACTGTTTTTCATTCAATCATGCTTGCTTCCATTCTAAGATATCACTTGTTCCCAAACCTGATGAATGTGATGATCCGTGACACTCATCA
>NC_029778.3:41933306-41935758 GCF_000817695.3 Arachis duranensis
GATTCTATTCCGGCCTGATTGAGAACCGACAGATGGATAGCCGTGCCGTGACAGGGTGCGTTGAACATTTCCACTGAGAGGATGGGAGGTAGCCACTGACAACGGTGAAACCCTTGCATACAGCTTGCCATGGAAGGAGCCTTGCGTGTTTGAAGAAGAAGACAGTAGGAAAGCAGAGATTCAGAAGATGGAGCATCTCCAAAACCTCAACCTGTTCCCCATTACTGCAAAACAAGTACTTATTTTATGTTCTTTTACTTTTCACAATCAACCCTGATAATTATTGATATCCTGACTAAGATTTACAAGATAACCATAGCTTGCTTCAAGCCGACAATCTCCCTGGGATCGACCCTTACTCACGTAAGGTATTACTTGGACGACCCAGTGCACTTGCTGGTTAGTTGTGCGGGGTTGCAAAAGTGTGATTGCAATTTCGTGCACCAGTGCCCTGAGGAAAGCTGGCACTGAACGCCAGTAACAAGCATGGAACTGGCGTTCAACGCCAGAAACATGGTACACATGGGCGTTGAATGCCCACAACGTGCACCACTTCGGCGTTTAAACACCAGAATGGTATGCTAAGACATTTTACATGCCTAATTGGTGCAGGGATGTAAATCTTTGACACCTCAGGATCTGTGGACCCCACAGGATCCCCATCTAACATATTCCCACCTTACCTCCTAATTAATCCTATAACACACTTTCCCAAAAACCGTTCACCAATCACCTCAATCTCTCTTCTCCTTCTTGGCCGAATACACCTCTCCCCCTCTCGTTCATATTTTCTTCTTCTTCTTCTTCTTTTCTTTCTTCTCTTGCTCGAGGGCAAGCAATATTTTAAGTTTGGTCTGGTAAAAGCATAAGCTTTTTGTTTTTCCATTACCATTGATGGTACCTAAGGCCGGAGAATCCTCTAGAAAAGGGAAAAGGAAGACAAAAGATTCCACCTCCGAGTCATGGGAGATGGGAAGATTCATCTCTAAAGCCCATCAAGACCACTTCTATGATGTTGTGGCCAAGAAGAAGGTGATCCCTGAGGTCCCTTTCAAGCTCAAGAAAAATGAGTATCCGGAGATCCGACATGAGATCCGAAGAAAAGGTTGGGAAGTTCTAACCAACCCCATTCAACAAGTCGGAATCTTAATGGTTCAAGAGTTCTATGCCAATGCATGGATCACTAGGAACCATGATCAAAGTGTGAACCCGAATCCAAAGAATTATCTTACAATGGTTCGGGGGAAGTACTTAGATTTTAGTCTGGAAAATGTGAGGTTGGCATTCAACTTACCTATGATGCAAGGAGATGCACGCCCCTACACTAGAAGGGTCAACTTTAATCAAAGGTTGGACTAAGTCCTTATGGACATATGTGTGGAAGGAGCTCAATGGAAAAGAGACTCCAAAGGCAAGCCGGTTCAACTGAGAAGACTGGACCTCAAGCCTGTGGCTAGAGGATGGTTGGAGTTCATTCAACGCTCCATCATCCCCACTAGGAACCGATCTGAAGTTACTGTGGATCGGGCCATCATGATTCATAGCATCCTGATTGTAGAGGAAGTAGAAGTTCATGAAGTCATCTCCCATGAATTCTACAAAATAGCCGATAAGTCCTCTACTTTGGCAAGGCTAGCTTTTCCTTATCTTATTTGCCATCTATGTTACTCAGCTGGAGTTATCATAGAAGGAGACATCCTCATTGAGGAGGACAAGCCCATCACTAAGAAAAGGATGGAGCAAACAAGAGAGCCCACTCATGGAACTCCAGAGACGCATGAGGAAGCTCATCACCAAGAAATCCCGGAGATACCTCAAGGGATGCACTTTTCTCCCAACAACTATTGGGAACAACTCAACACTTCCTTAGAAGATTTGAGTTACAATGTGAATCAATCAAGGGTGGAACATCAAGAGCACTCCATCATTCTCCATGAAATTAGAGAAGATCAAAGAGCAATGAGGGAGGAGCAACAAATGCAAGGAAGGGACATAGAAGAGCTTAAGGACATCATTGGTCCTTCAAGAAGAAGACGCCACTAAGGTGGATTCATTCCTTGTTCTTATTTTTTCTGTTTTTAGTTTTTATCTATGTTTTGTGTCTCTACTTCATGATCATTAGTATGTAGTAACTATGTCTTAAAGCTATGAATAAATTCCATAAATCCTTCACCTCTCTTAAATGAAAAATATTTTTAATTCAAAAGAACAAGAAGTACATAAATTTCAAAAATTGTCTTTGAATTTAATTTAATTATATTGATGTGGTGACAATACTTTTTGTTTTTTGAATGAATGCTTGAACAGTGCATATTTTTTATCTTGTTGTTTATGAATGTTAAAATTGTTGGCTCTTGAAAGAATGATGAAAAAGAGAAATGTTATAGATGATCTGAAAAATCATGAAAATTGATTCTTGAAGCAAGAAAAAGCAGTGAATAGCAAAAGCTTG
>NC_029778.3:41935843-41941670 GCF_000817695.3 Arachis duranensis
GAAAAAGCCAATAGCCCTTAAAACCAAAAGGCAAGGGTAAAAAGGATCCAAGGCTTTGAGAATCAATGGATAGAAGGGCCCAAGGAAATAAAATTCAGGCCTAAGCGGCTAAATCAAGCTGTCCCTAACCATGTGCTTGCGTCATGAAGGTCCAAGTGAAAAGCTTGAGACTGAGTGGTTAAAGTCGTGATCCAAAGCAAAAAGAGTGTGCTTAAGAGCTCTGGACACCTCTAACTGGGGACTCTAACAAAGCTGAGTCAATCTGAAAAGATTCACCCAGTCATGTGTCTGTGGCATTTATGTATCCGGTGGTAATACTGGAAAACAAAATGCTTAGGGCCACGGCCAAGACTCATAAAAGTAGCTGTGTTCAAGAATCAACAAACTTAACTGGGAGAATCAATAACACTATCTAAAATTCTAAGTACATATAGAAGCCAATCATTCTAAACTTCAAAGGAAAAAGTGAGATGCCAAAACTGTTCAGAAGCAAAAAGCTACAAGTCCCGCTCATCTAATTAGAATTAATATTCATTGATATTTTGGAATTTATAGTATATTCTCTTCTTTTTATCCTAATTGATTTTCAGTTGCTTGGGGACAAGCAACAATTTAAGTTTGGTGTTGTGATGAGCGGATAATTTATACGCTTTTTGGCATTGTTTTTAGGTAGTTTTTAGTATGATCTAGTTACTTTTAGGGATGTTTTCATTAGTTTTTATGCTAAATTGACATTTCTGGACTTTACTATGAGTTTGTGTATTTTTCTTTGATTTCAGGTATTTTCTGGATGAAATTGAGGGACCTGAGCAAAACTCTGATAGGAGGCTGACCAAGGACTGGTGATGTTGTTGGAATCTGACCTCCCTGCACTCGAAATGGATTTTCTGGAGCTACAAAACTCCAAATGGCACGCTCTCAACGGCATTGGAAATAGACATCCAGAGCTTTCCAGCAATATATAATAGTCTATACTTTATTCGTGAGTAAACGACGTAAACTGGCGCTCAACGCCAGTTCTATGCTGCATTTTGGAGTCAAACGCTAGAAACACGTCACGAACCAGAGTTGAACGCCCAAAACACATTACAACTTGGCGTTCAACTCCAAGAGAAGCCTCAGCTCGTGGATAGATCAAGCTCAGCCCAAGCACACACCAAGTGGGCCCCGGAAGTGGATTTATGCATCAATTACTTACCTCTGTAAACCCTAGTAGCTAGTTTAGTATAAATAGAACTTTTTACTAGTCTATTAGATATCTTGGTTCCATATTTGGATTTTGACATCCTGGTTTTCGTTTTGGGGGCTGGCCATTTGGCCATGCCTGAACCTTGATCACTTATGTATTTTCAACGGTGGAGTTTCTACACACCAAAGATTAAGGGTGTTGAGCTGTGCTGTACCTCAAGTTTCAATGCAATTACTACTATCTTCTATCCAATTCGATTTATTCCTGTTCTAAGATATTCGTTGCACTTCAACTTGATGAATGTGATGATCTGTGACACTCATCATCATTCTCACTTATGAACGCGCGTGACTAACAACCACTTCCGTTCTACCTTAGGCCAGGTGCATATCTCTTGGATTCCTTAATCAGAATCTTCGTGGTATAAGCTAGAATTGATAGCGGCATTCATGGGAATCCGAAAAGTCTAACCTTGTCTGTGGTATATGGAGTAGGATTCTGGGATTGAATGACTGTGATGAACTTCAAACTCCTGAAGGCTGGGCATTAGTGACAGACGAAAAAGAATCACTGGATTCTATTCCAACCTGATTGAGAACCGACAGATGATAAGCCGTGCTGTGACAGAGCATTTGGACCTTTTTCACTGAGAGGATGGGATGTAGCCATTGACAACGGTGATGCCCTACATACAGCTTGCCATGGAAAGGAATAAGAAGGATTGAATGGATGCAGTAGGCAAGCAGAGATTCAGAAGGAACATAGCATCTCCATATACCTATCTAAAATTCCCACCATTGAATTTCATGAGTAACTTTATCTTTATTTTATGTTTATTTACTATTATTTGATTTTCGAAATTCCATAATCAATTATTATCTGCCTGACTGAGATTTACAAGGTGACCATAGCTTGCTTCATACCAACAATCTCTGTGGGATCGACCCTTACTCACGTAAGGTTTATTACTTGGACGACCCAGTACACTTGCTGGTTAGTTGTGCGGAGTTGTGACAAAGTGTGATTCATCTTTGAGAGCACCAAGTCTTTAGAGCCATTGTTGATGATCACAATTTCGTCCACCAGCCTTGCCTTTAAAGTAGCGCTCCTTGCAAGAGCTCTAAGCTCTTGGCAAGGGCTTTGTGCTCTTGCTCTTTGTGTTGAGCCACGCTTTTCCTATTTTTGGTTTCCTTTGATCATGCTCCTTAGGCCCCGCTTTTCTTATTTTTTCTTTTCTTCACCTACAAGTAATCAAAACCACCAATCAAAGTATCACAAAATTCACAAAGCTCATAATTCATTCAAAAACCAATTAATTATAGCTTAAACCTCATGATTTTGTGTCAAATAAAGGATGGTTGATTGATTCTACAAAACCATGCAATTCCACTCCAAATTACTTACTTACAATGCAAGAAAGTGTATAAAACCTAATAAAACAAGTGAAAAATGCTTGTAAAGCTAATATATGATGACTTGTCATCAGGGTCATCTCGCGGTCGGAAAGACGGGCCACGGTCTCGTTGGAAACCTTCAGCCTCCCCTCAGTGTCTGCCAACTTGACCTTCAAAGTTTCCACCTCGGCCTTCAGATTTGCGACCTCTCACAGAGACGAGCGGTACTTGCCATCTAGCACCCCATCCTGGGCTAGGATGGGTTCTTCCTTCCTCACGATGGTCGCGACTCTAATCATGTAGCGGTAAACCCACCTGGCCTAAGAGGCTAAATCCCCGCCACAGAAAAAATCGTCGGTACCCGGCATGAGCTTTGAGTCAATGAACCTTCTAGTGTCGAAGTTCTTTTTCATTACAATAAGCGCCCCCTCAGGGCTGGAGGTTGACTTTCTTTTTCTGGGGTTCTCGACGATGGTCAGGTCAGGACCACTGGCTTCGTCAGCAAGCACTTCCTCAGATGGGGGAATCACGCCGGGACCGAGAGTCACTACAGCGCTGGTCCCAGCGGTTTCTGGAGGAGGGGTAGCCGAATGAACCTCGGGAGTGGGGGAAGGCGGGGCCTCGGTTGAAGGAGTTTTCGTGCTACTTTCATCACTGTTCCCTGGAAGGAATTGGGCAATCAAGTTGCTTAGACCCGTCTTCTCGGCCGCCATGGATACTGAAACAAGAAGGCGGGTTCCATGTCAGCATAAGCAAAGTAAAAACACAAGTTTAAATTAAAGAGCATACTCAAATGACTGATAAATCCCGATTTTGTGGTTTATCTTGTGCTTATTTTGGGGGATTTTATCACCTTTTCCCACATTTATTCAATGAAATAGCATGGTTTTGGAATTCTCCCTAGTTTTGTGCTTAAATGTGAAAACATGCTTTTTAGGCCCTAAAATTGATGATTTCAATCCACTTTAATTCCATTCGATGCCTTGATGTGTTTGTTGAGTGAATTCAGGTTCATAAGGCAAGTAGTGGATGGAAGAAGTGAGGAGAAAAGCATGCAAGTGGGAGAACTCATGAAGAAATGAAGGAACCGTAAAGTTGTCAAGCCTGACCTCCTGGCACTCAAATGACCATAACTTGAGCTACAGAGGTCCAAATGAGGTGATTCCAGTTGCGTTGGAAAGCTAACATCCGGGGCTTCGAAATGATATAAATTTTTTTATATGTTGCTTCGCGTTTAGGGGCGCGCGTGCGCACTTTGCGCGCGCGCGCTGATGCTGTTCGTGGCCCACTTTAATGAAATCGCCCCCGGCAATTTTGCAGCTCATTTTGGGCCCAATGCAACTCATTTCTGATGCTATTTAAGCCAAGGATTGAAGAAGAGTCAACAGACTTAGTCATAGTTGAATTTTCATCATATTTTAGGATAGCATTCTAGAGAGAGAAGCTCTCTCCTCTCTCTAGGTTTAGGATAGGAATTAGGTTAATCTCTCTCAAATTTCTCTTTCAATTCTTCTTTTGATTTCAATTCTCTTATGTTTTAGTGTTCTATTGTCTTGATCTTCTTAGTTTTTCTTGTTAATTTCTTATTTTACTCTCTTTTATGTTGATGAACATTATTGGATCTAATTTCCTTTTAATGCAATTTCATGTTTCTATGTTTCTTTTGTGTTGATCTTGCTTGCTATTATGGATTTCTTGCTTATGATAGTTATGGGTTTCATTAATTCTAGCATTTTGTGATGTTTACTTTTCTTGCACTCTAAGTGTTTGATGAAATGCTTTCACTAGTTTTTGGGTAGTTTTCTTGACTCTTGGCCTAGGCTAAGGGAATTGAGTGACCTTGAGTCATTGGGTCTCAATGATTGGTGATTTGAGAATCCTTGGTGATCAATTTGATACTCATTGATGCCAACCCACTACTAATCTAATTAGTAGGTAGGTTGGGACTTATGGGTTGATGTGATCAAAGCCATTTGACGTACTTCAAGTCTAGGAGTAGATATTACGTACTTAAGACTTTTGGAAGTAGACTTAATGAGCTTGGCCTCTCATAATTATCAATATTTGGTATGTAGACAAGGATGGTGATCTCAATTACCTAAGTCTTAGCCAAGAGTTCTTTATCTTGCTTTCTTTAATTACTTGTTTAATTTACTTTTCTTGCCATTTATTTTCTTGTCTAATCATCAAATCAAACCCCTTACCCCCTTCATAGCCAATAATTGAGCACTTCATTGCAATTCCTTGTGAGACGACCCGGAGTCTACTTCGGTTAATTTTCATTGGGGTTTGTTACTAGTGACAACCAAAATTTTTGATTGGGAGGATTGTTTGTTAGTGTAGAACTATACTTTGCAACGAGAATTCATTCAATTGAAGAAATTCTATACCACGACAATTTTATTAAATCAATGACCCTGACCACTTACCGACATAACTTCTACCCATTTCACGATCCCACATCAACAGATGAGGGTTGAGGTTATTTTTTCCAAAAAAGACTAGCAAGAAATCGGCGATGTCCCGGTTTTGCTGGCTCAGACCCTTGTAAGTACTTTTAATTAACCAATTCAACTCAGTGCCAAAGTTCTCGTAGGTCAGTATATGCTGTTCTCCTTCCAAGGTCAACCAGAAAGGATGACAACCCTCCGCTGGGCATACCTTGAAGTATTTTTCTTTGAAACCGTGAAACAAATCCTCGAATAACCCGAAGATCTGATGACCTTGTGATGAGCGGATAATTTATACGCTTTTTGACATTGTTTTTAGGTAGTTTTTAGTAAGTTCAAGCTATTTTTAGGGATGTTTTCATTAGTTTTCATGTTAAATTCACATTTCTGGACTTTACTATGAGTTTGTGTGTTTTTCTATGATTTCAGGTAATTTCTGGCTGAAATTGAGGGACTTGAGCAAAACTCTGAAAAAGGCTAACAAAAGGACTGCTGATGCTGTTGGAATCTGACCTCCCTGCACTCGAAATGGATTTTCTGGAGCTACAGAGCTCCAAATGGCGCGCTCTCAACGGCATTGGAAAATAAACATCCAGAGCTTTCCAGCAATATATAATAGTTCATACTTTATTTGGAAATTGACAACGTAACTTGGCGTTGAACGCCAAGTACATGCTGTTGTCTGGAGTTAAACGCTAGAAACACGTCATGATCCGGAGTTGAACGCCCAAAACACATTATAACTTGGAGTTCAACTCCAAGAAAAGCCTCAGCTCGTGGATAGATCAAGCTCA
>NC_029778.3:41942308-41943833 GCF_000817695.3 Arachis duranensis
GGTGATGCCTCCAGACGATTAGCCGTGCAGTGACAGTGCATATGACCATTTTCCCGAGAGGATTAAAAGTAGCCATTGATGATGGTGATGCCCTACATACAGCTTGCCATGGAAAGGAGTAAGAAGGATTGAAGGAAGAGTGAGTAGTGAAGTAGAGTTTCAAGAGGAGCACAGCATCTCCATACACCTATCTGAAATTCTCACTATTGATTTACATAGTATTTCTATCCCTTTTTATTTTCTATTTATTATTAATTTTCGAAACCCATAACCATTTAATCTGCTTAACTGAGATTTAGAAGGTGACCATAGCTTGCTTCATACCAACAATCTCTGTGGGATCGACCCTTACTCACGTAAGGTATTACTTGGATGACCCAGTACACTTGCTGGTTAAGTTGAACGGAGTTGTGAGCTTCTCTAACAGTACCTGGAACTCTTTTATCACAATTTTGTCCACCAAGTTTTTGGCGCCGTTGCCGGGGATTGTTCGAGTATGGACAACTGACGGTTCATCTTGTTGCTCAGATTAGGTAATTTTCTTTTCAAATTTTTTCAAAAATCTTTTTCAAAATTTTCTTTTCTTTTTCGTTTTTCCAAAAATTTTTTCGAAAAAAATTAATAAAAACCCAAAAAAAATCATAAAATCATAAAAATAAAAAAATATTTGGTGTTTCTTGTTTGAGTCTTGAGTCAATTTTTAAGTTTGGTGTCAATTGCATGCTTTAAAAATTTTTCTTGCATTTTCTTCGAAAAATTCATGCATTTATGGTGTTCTTCATTATCTTCAAGTTGTTCTTGGTAAGTCTTCTTGTTTGATCTTGATGATTTCTTGTTTTGTGTCTTTTGTTATTTTTCATGTGCATTTTTGCATTCATATTTTCCAAGCATTAAAAATTTCTAAGTTTGGTGTCTTGCATGTTTTCTTTTCATCAAAAATTTTTCAAAATTATGTTCTTGATGGTCATCATGATCTTCAAAGTGTTCTTGGTGTTCATCTTGACATTCATAGTGTTCTTGCATGCATTAAGTGTTTTGATCCAAAATTTTCATGTTTTGGGTCATGTTTGTGTTTTTCTCTCTCATAATTAAAAATTCAAAAATAAAAAAATATCTTTTCCTTATTTTCTCCAAATTTTTGAAAATTTGAGTTGACTTAGTCACTTTTCCTTATTTCCCTCCAAATTTTCAAAATTTTGGGTTGACTTGGTCAAAAATTTTTAAAAATTAGTTGTTTCTCACAAATCAAGTCACCTCAATTTTAAAAAATCTTATCTTTTTAAAATCTTTTTCAAAAAATCATATCTTTTCAATTTTATCTTTGTTTTTCGAAAATTTTCAAAAAATCTTTTTTAAAATACTTTCAAAATCTTTTTCTTATCTTTATATCATATTTTCGAAAATTCACTAATAATTAATGTGATTGATTCAAAAATTTGAAGTTTGTTACTTTCTTGTTAAGAAAGGTTCAATCTTTAAATTCTAGAGTCATATCTTTTAGTTTCTTGTTAGTCAAGTAATCAAT
>NC_029778.3:41944487-41948348 GCF_000817695.3 Arachis duranensis
CAAAAAGATGGTGAATCCCTCTATGAAGCTTGGGAAAGATACAAGCAGCTGACCAAAAGATGCCCATCTGACATGTTTTCAGAATGGACCATATTAGATATATTCTATTATGGTCTATCTGAATTTTCGAAAATGTCATTGGACCATTCTGCAGGTGGATCTATTCACCTAAAGAAAATGCCTGAAGAGGCTCAAGAACTCATTGACATGGTTGCAAACAACCAATTCATGTACACTTCTGAGAGGAATTCCGTGAATAATGGGATACCTCAGAAGAAAGGAGTTCTTGAAATTGATGCTCTGAATGCCATATTGGCTCAGAACAAAGTGTTGACTCAGCAAGTCAACATGATTTCTCAAAGTCTGAATGGATGGCAACATGCATCCAACAGTACTAAAGAGGCAGCTTCTGAAGAAGCTTATGATCCTGAGAACCCTGCCATGGCAGAGGTTAATTATATGGGTGAACCTTATGAAAACACCTATAACTCATCATGGAGAAATCATCTAAATTTCTCATGGAAGGATCAACAAAAGCCTCAACAAGGCTTTAACAATGGTGGACATAATAGGCTGAGCAATAGCAAGCCTTTTCCATCATCTTCTCAGCAACAGACAGAGAATTCTGCACAAAATACTTCTAATTTAGCCAATCTAGTCTCTGATCTGTCAAAGGCCACTTTCAGTTTCATGAGTGAAACAAGATCCTCCATCAGAAATCTAGAGGCACAAGTGGGCCAGCTGAGTAAGAAAGTCATTGTTACTCCTCCCAGTATTCTCCCAAGCAATACAGAAGAGAATCCGAAAGGAGAGTGCAAGGCCATTGATGTAATCAATATGGCCGAATGCACAAGGGAGGAGGAGGACGAAAATCCTAGTGAGGAAGATCTTCTGGGACGTCTCTCAAGCAAGAAGGAGTTTCCTATTAAAGATCCAAAGGAATCTGAGGCTCATATAGAGACTATAGAGATTCCATTAAATCTCCTTCTGCCATTCATGAGCTCTGAAGACTATTCTTCCTCTGAAGAGGATGAAGATGTGACTGGAGAGCAAGTTGCTCAATATTTAGGAGCTATCATGAAGCTGATTGCCAAGTTGTTTGGTAATGAGACTTGGGAAAGTGAACCTCCCTTGCTCATTAGTGAACTGGATACCTGGATTCAGCAAACTCTACCTCAAAAGAAATAAGATCCTGGCAAGTTTTTGATACCTTGTACCATAGGCACATTGACCTTTGAAAAGGCTCTATGTGATCTGGGGTCAGGGATAAATCTTATGCCACTCTTTGTAATGGAGAAGCTGGGGATCATTGAGGTACAACCTGCCTTGTTCTCATTACAATTGGCAGACAAGTCATTGAGACAAGCTTATGGAATAGTGGAGGATGTGTTAGTAAAGGTTGAAGGCCTTTACATCCCTACTGATTTTATAATCTTAGACACTAGGAAGGAAGAGGATGAATGCATTATCCTTGGAAGACCTTTCCTAGCCACAGTAGGAGCTGTGATAGATGTCAACAGAGGTGAATTAGTCCTTCAATTGAATGGGGACTACCTTGTGTTTAAGGCACATGGCCATCCCTCTCTGACAAAAGAGAGTAAGCATGAAGAGCTTCTCTCAGTTCAGAGTCAAGAAAAGCCCACACAGTCAAACTCTAAGTTTGGTGTTGGGAGACCACAACCAAACTCTAAGTTTGGTGTTAAGATCCCATATCCAAACTCTAAGTTTGGTGTTGGGACTATACAACATTGACATGATCACCTTTGTGGTTCTATGAGAGCCACTGTTAAGCTATTGACATTAAAGAAGTGCTTGTTGGGAGGCAATCCAATTTTATTTATCTAATTTTTATTTTATTTTGTTTTATTGTTATTTTGTGTTTTATTAGGTACATGATCATGAGGAGTCACGAAAAAATAATAAAAATTAAAAACAGAATCAAAAACAGCAGAAGAAAAATCACACCCTGGAGGAAGCACAGACTGGCGTTCAACGCCAGTAAGGAGCATCTGGCTGGCGTTCAACGCCAGAACAAAGCATGAAACTGGCGCTGAACGCCAGAAACAAGCAACATTATGGCGCTGAACGCCAGGAATATGCCTAGAGGAAAAGCTGGCGCTGAACGCCAGTAACAAGCATGAAACTGGCGTTCAACGCCAGAAACATGCTCTACATGGGCGTTGAACGCCCAGAACGTGCACCACTCGGTGTTTAAACGCCAGAATGGTATGCAAAGGCATTTTACATGCCTATTTGGTGCAGGGATGGAATTCCTTGACACCTCAGGATCTGTGGACCCCACAGGATCACCTCAGGATCTGTGGACCCCACAAGATCCCCACCTACTATATTCCCACCTTACCTCCTAATCCTATTTTACTCTTCCCCATGTCACACTTCCCAAAAACCCTTCACCAATCACCTCAAACTCTCTTCCCAATCACCTTTTCACCATTCACATCCATCCACTCTTCCCCATAAACCCCACCTACCTTCAAAATTCAAAAACACTTTCCCACCCATTCCCACCCTAAATGGCCGAACCTACACCCTCCCCCCTCCCTATATATACCCTTCCATTTTACTTCATTTTCACACAACACAACCAAAGCTTCTCCCCCTTGGCCGAATACACTTCCCCTTCTCCTCCTTATTCTCTTCTTCTTCTTCTTCTCTTCTTTCTTCTATTGCTCGAGGACGAGCAATATTTTAAGTTTTGTGTGGTCAAAGCATAATCTTTTTTGTTTTCCATTACCATCAATGGTACCTAAGGCCGGAGAATCCTCTAGAAAAGGAAAAGGGAAGACAAAAGCTTCCACCTCCGAGTCATGGGAGATGGAAAGATTCATCTCCAAAAGCCATCAAGACCAATTCTATGATGTTGTGGCAAAGAAGAAGGTGATCCCAGAGGTCCCTTTCAAGCTCAAGAAAAATGAGTATCCGGAGATCCGACATGAGATCCGAAGAAGAGGTTGGGAAGTCCTAACCAACCCCATGCAACAAGTCGGAATCTTAATGGTTCAAGAGTTCTATGTCAATGCATGGATCACTAGGAACCATGATCAAAGTATGAACCCGAGTCCAAAGAATTATCTCACAATGGTTCGGGGGAAATACTTAGATTTTAGTCCGAAAAATGTGAGGTTGGCGTTCCATTTGCCCATAATGCAAGGAGATGCACGCCCCTACACTAGAAGCGTCAACTTTAATCAAAGGTTGGACCAAGTCCTTATGGACATATGTGTGAAAAGAGCTCAATAGAAGAGAGACTCCAAAGGCAAGCCAGTCCAACTAAGAAGACTGGACCTCAAGCCTGTAGCTAGAGGATGGTTGGAATTCATTCAACGCTCCATCATTCCCACTAGCAACCGATCTGAAGTTACTGTGGATCGGGCAATCATGATCCATAGCATCATGATTGGAGAGGAAGTAGAAGTTCATGAGGTCATCTCCAATGAATTCTACAAAATAGCCGAAAAGCCCTCCACCATGGCAAGGCTAGCTTTTCCTCACCCTATTTGCCATCTATGTTACTCAGCTGGAGTTATCATAGAAGGGGACATTCCCATTGAGGAGGATAAGCCCATCACCAAGAAGAAGATGGAGCAAGCAAGAGAGACCCTTCACGGTTCTCAAGAGATGCATGAGGAAGCTCATCATCAAGAAATCCCTGAGACGCCTCAAGGGATGCACTTTCCTCCCAACAACTATTGGGAACAACTCAACACTTCCTTAGAAGATTTGAGCCATAATGTTGAACAATTAAGGGTGGAACATCATGAACACTCCATCATTCTCCAAGAAATAAGAGAAGATCAAAGAGCAATGAGGGAGGAGCAACAAAGGCAAGGAAGGGACATA
>NC_029778.3:41948603-41948934 GCF_000817695.3 Arachis duranensis
TGATGATCTGAAAAATCATGAAATTGATTCTTGAAGCAAGAAAAAGCAGTGAAAAGTAAAAAGCTTGTGAAAAAAAAGAAAAAGAAAGAAAATGGCGAAAAAAATATATATATAGAAAGAAAAAGAAAAAGCAAGCAGAAAAAGCCAATAGCCCTTAAAACCAAAAGGCAAGGGTAAAAAGGATCCAAGGCTTTGAGCATCAATGGATAGGAGGGCCCAAGGAAATAAAATCCAGGCCCAAGGAAATAAAATCTAGGCCTAAGCGGCTAAATCAAGCTGTCCCTAACCATGTGCTTGTGTCATGAAGGTCCAAGTGAAAAGTTTGAGACTG
>NC_029778.3:41949459-41949709 GCF_000817695.3 Arachis duranensis
TCTGTGATTTCAGGTAATTTCTAGCTGAAATTGAGGGACTTGAGCAAAACTCTGAAAAAGGCTGACAAAAGGACTGCTGATGCTATTGGAATCTGACCTCCCTGCACTCGAAATGGATTTTCTGGAGCTACAAAACTCCAAATGGCGCGCTCTTGGCGCGCTCTTAACGGTGTTGGAAAGTAGACATCCAGAGCTTTCCATCAATATATAATAGTCCATACTTTATTCGGAAATTGACGACGTAACTTGG
>NC_029778.3:41949815-41950146 GCF_000817695.3 Arachis duranensis
ACACGTCACGAACCAGAGTTGAACGCCCAAAACACGTTACAACTTGGTGTTCAACTCCAAGAGAAGCCTCAGCTCATGGATAGATCAAGCTCAGCCCAAGCATACACCAAGTGGGCCCCGGAAGTGAATTTATGCATCAATTACTTGCTCATGTAAACCCTAGTAGCTAGTTTAGTATAAATAAGACTTTTTACTAGTGTATTAGTCATCTTTTGACCCTTCAGTCTTTTGATCATTCAGGGGGCTGGCCTCTCGGCCATGCCTGAACCTTTCACTTATGTATTTTCAACGGTGGAGTTTCTGCACACCATAGATTAAGGGTGTGGAGCTT
>NC_029778.3:41950306-41963786 GCF_000817695.3 Arachis duranensis
AGAACCGACAGATGATTAGCCGTGCTGTGACAGAGCATTTGGACCATTTTCACTGAGAGGATGGGATGTAGCTATCAACAAGGGTGATGCCTCCAGATGATTAGCCGTGCAGTGACAGCGCATAAGACCATTTTCCCGAGAGGATTAAAAGTAGCCATTGATGATGGTGATGCCCTACATACAGCTTGCCATGGAAAAGAGTAAGAAGGATTGGATGAAAGCAATAAGAAAGTAGAGATTCGAAAGGATTCTAGCATCTCCACACACCTATCTGAAATTCCCACTATTGATTTACATAAGTATTTCTATCCCTTTTTATTTTCTATTTATTATTAATTTTCGAAACCCATAACCATTTAATCTGCTTAACTGAGATTTACAAGGTGACCATAGCTTGCTTCATACCAACAATCTCTGTGGGATCGACCCTTACTCACGTAAGGTGTTACTTGGATGACCCAGTACACTTGCTGGTTAAGTTGAACGGAGTTGTGAGCTTCTCTAACAGTACCTGGAACTCTTTTATCACAATTTCGTCCACCACCTTGCATGACCGGAAATGACATATACCCCTTTTGTGTTTCCCTTTTTTAGAGGGATTTGTCAGAAGGAAGAAATAGAGGAAGACCTCCACGGAGATCGACAGCTCAAGGTATTCGCATACCATCTCGAAGCAGCGAATAGAGGCCCAAATATTGGGGTGTATCTGGAATGGTGCCACATCACACCAGTTCAATAGGGAGATGACAAACGGGGATAAGGGAAGCCGAACCTCCAGGGTGGTGAACACGGATTTGTAAACCCACATCTAGTCGGCAACCTGGGGGTATTCATGTTGATATAGCAGATGCACTCTCGATCTCCGGGCACAAAAGTATTATAATGATCTTCTACGGGACCACTCCTCGCAAAGCAGATTGGAGTTTCGAAGATCTTGCAACTCTGCCACGGTTATTCTAGAGTCCGTGTCTTTAACATCAAAGGTAACCCAGATATAACGTTCCACGGGAGTCCTCGGGATGGGACCCTGCGCCATACCTACAGTGGGGAACCACTTAAAGTCAGACCGGGTGGTCAGAAACTCAGAAGATGTGGAAACTAATGCTACCCCCTACCAGACACTAATCTACGATTGATAAAAGAAAATCAAAGACAACACACTCTATGGTAACCCTCTATAATCTATCTAGCAGCAGCGTAACCCAAATGAAGCAGTTAAAAACAATTCAAGCAGCCAAAGAAGAAGACAACAACAATAAAAAGAAGGATCAATCCACTAAAGGTAAAGAGAAACGACGCTTTCCAGGAAGTAACAGGTGGAGAATAGCAAATTTCAAGGAAATGCAAGGGAACAGGGACAAACTTGAGTGTCTTGATCAAGAAGAATTCGGAAGAAAAAGAAGGAAGAAACAAAAGTGAATGATGTGAAATGATGAGAGTATGAGATGTCAAAGGGGAAGAAGAGGTACGAAAACTAAAAAGTAACTGACACTGAGAAGCGCGAAGGTCAAGGGCAAAAAAGGCCCTTCACCCAAGGTTTCAAATCAGTTACAACGAGCATTAAATGCCTAGCACAAAAAACAAGATGACGATTGACGTCCCCCAAGAACGAATGAAGGCTACTCGGGTGTAGGGGGCATGCCCCTATCACGAGCGGCCGATCTATTGAGAACCCCACCAAAAAGGGAGTTGAGAAGAACGCGCCAACCACGGCGCTCACAACCGTAGCTGGCACATTAGCGGTACTGTTCCAGCCCAATTTAACAGACCAAAGACCCGGGTCCGGATGTCCGACCGACCCGACGATTTACCGAGCCCGAACTGGGAGGTGACCCGCACGTCACCTCCCCTCCCAAGTGAACCTGGACAACTGGCAGAAGCTTCCAGATGTATGGGCCTGGCCATCAAGGACCCACCCGAAGTACAGGCCAAGTACGGACTATAAAGTGGGAGAAACCTACCCTCCTCAGAGGTACGTCATCTAACCCAACTCTAATAGCCGCCTCTTGTACGGACACTAACTTGAGCGTTAGAGTCTTTGTAGGTGGCCCCACTTTATCCTCAACCCGTCAGGCCGGAGGAATCATTCACCAAAGCTCTCTAACACCCATCTCCCAGTCACCCACACCTACACTACCACTAGACTCGACCCGTTTAATACCCGTGCAATTGAACAATAGCCCATTTAAATTCTTGATATAATAGTAACATAATAACATCATTTATTAATGATAAAATAATTGAAATTTGTGAACTCATATCACAGTTTATTACAACAATAATAGACATTCTTTAATTGTCTATTTTTCAAGACTTAATGACAAAAACAGCAACATTAGTTACTAACAAACATACAAGAACAACTAACATATTAGTTTTTTTCTTCCTCTCTGTATATGCTAACTTTTTCTCTAACTTAATTAGCTTCTGTTCTACTTTATTCTTCACAAATACTCTTTTACATTATTAATCTTATTGTCACAAATTAATTTTTTGTGTCTCTAATTTTTGTAACATGATCATCAAGACAAATAAAAATTTTGCAGTGGGATGGATTTTTCAATTGTAAATTTTAAAAAAATTAAAATTCAATTAACTACATCAATCTATTTCAAGATTTATATAACTATCTTACCTTGAAGAAGAGACACCCCAGGAATAACTTGTTGGGATTAGTTGGCATCGTAGACTTGTATAATATAATATACACTCCACATTTGCACGTTGGAGCAATGCTATCCTTTTCGTCTCCATTTTGCACGCAACGAATGATAGAGGACAATGAGATTCATTGCATGCTCGAAGAAGCTTTTTTGCTGGCCATAAAACACAACCCTAAACACAAAAAATCCTCTAACTATAATGCTGCAATAGAGTCTGACTTCAATTTAAAGAGTTAAGACAACTCCCAAAATAGTACCTAAAGACACATAATAAACTTATCATTAGTAAAAGATTTTGAATTTTTTATTTAATAAATATAAAACAAATAGGTTAAATTATACAGTCAGTTCCTACACTTTTAGTGAAATTGCAAATTAGTCCCTACACTTTAAAAGTTTATAATTGGATCCTTGTAAAAAATTAAAATTTGTAATTAGGTCTTCAATAACGTTTACTGTAAACAAAATACACATTTACCATAATATCCTCTTTTTCTTTTTCCTTTTCTTCCATTATCCTTTCTCTTTTCCTCTTCTCCTCCCTTCTTCATTGGCAGCCATGGCCATGGCATCAACCACCACAGCAACTGCCACCATGATACTATTAGGTTCCATGTCAAGTGCAGATGGAATCATGAGCCCAAACCTCCTAGTAAAAGCTATTTTTTCATCGTGCTCTACCTCTTTTACTTCTTGAAGCATGGCAACACTCTCAGCTTGGGCACTATTCTCAACTGTCACATTGGACCTCACACAAAATTCATCATCATCAAATAATACTAATAATACTTCCACTCTTCCAATCAGGCATCATCATCCTCTTAATGTTGTCCCGTTGTTCCAGTTACCCAATTTTCAAGGTTACCTGCAGAACTTTGAGACTCAAGCCCTACATAATCAATCAAAATTCTTCGATCTTCAATTGTCTCAACAAGTTATTGCATTTTCTGAATCGGAAATCCAACCATCCACAGCAACAGCCGCCATTCCTGGCTGATTCCATCACTGCAGCCATCACCACCGATCCTAACTTCACTGCCGCTATTGCAGCTGCCATCTCCTCAATCATCGGAGGTAACAACAACAACAGCAACAACAATAATAAACCAAATAGCACTTGAGATGCTAACAACAACAACAACGGCAGCCATCTCCTCCATAATTGGCACGATGATGACGAAGAACCTGTCACTGCTGAAGATGCTGTGACTAGTCGAGAGTTGTTGCATTTAGGGTTGGAGGCGGAGGGTCGATGGTTGTGTTCGGTGATAATGTAAAGGCAGAAGAACTAGGACGGTGGATGGTGGGATGGGGTGAAGGGTGGTATGCTGATTTGGAAATTACTCATTATACACTTGGTCCCTATACTTCTATTAAAACTGCAAACTAGTCTTTATTGTCAAACATATGCAACTCACATGTTTAAAATAGTGAATATACTGACGAATATTCTGTTAAATCAAATATTGTTTGAACGGTGGAGACTAAATTACAAAATTTAATTTTGTTTAGGGACCCAATTACAAACTTTTAAAGTATAGGAACCAATTTACAATTTCAGTAAAAATATAGGAACTAACGGTGTAATTTAACCAAACAAATACATTCTATTTTAAATAAAAACTTCTTAATAATTTTAAGATATATATTTTTAAGACACAAAATAAATAAATCTAATTAAAATTTATGAGAGACTAATTTGTTACAATTTTAAAAGATTAGGACATATTTGTCTTTTTTTCATAAATTTGTACATGACTACATGGGTATGCAAATGACACTTCCCGATTGAGAGCATAAATATAGAGTTTAATTTAATGTTTACACCAGTATGACACGCAAAGCCAGTTTTGGTATTTATTTTGTGTTCTTCAGCCTATGTGTTGGGCAAGAAACTAAAGAAAAACTTTCTATTACCTTCAAAAAAAATTCTCGCAAGCAAGCTAACAAAGTAAGCTAGAATCTGATACTTTCCCCTACTTAGCTTATTTCTTCGATTAGATCAGAATAAATTGACATTTTCCAGTGGTTTCTAGGAAGTAGCTAGCCGCTCCACACTCAAAGTCTCAAATAGACGCTCTACCTTCCTCTTTCTTTTGCCTTCAATATTCCTTTTGACTATAAAATCTCTCTCTCGGCATACAAAAACATGTATTCATCTCTTGTAACGCCTTTATTATAGTGCAAGATGCCATGGGCAACCTCATAGCCAGAAACAGAAACAGTGGTGCTCGAATTTCAAGAAACAATACCAAAGGAAGTGGTGGAAGAAATAATAGTAATAATAATTCTTCAGCCATTGACAATAGACCTTTATCGTTATCACAATTAAGACCACCGCGACAGTTAGCTCCACCACAGTATCCTTCGCTGCCGCTGTCTCCGCCGCAACCGCAACGAGCAGAATCCATGTCTAGGGCACAAAATAAGTCAGGACAGGAGGGATCAGCAACCATGGGAAAGAAGGATGCAGCAAAGAAATATGCTTTGATTAAGGATAATTTCACTTCTCTTGAACAGGTTTTGCGCCTTTCTCTTCATTCCTTCTCATTAACATGTTTAGTGTATGTTCGATTGGGGAAAAAGTTACACATTTGCCTAATCAAAATATACTCTTATTAGTGTACTTTTTTTGTTATTTCCGTTTAATCTGTACTCATATTGTGAAAACAAAATTCAAGAATTGGATTTATGGATAAAATTATATATAAAACTAATTTAATTTATGAATGTCTCAACTCTCACCTATTGCTATATCACGTTCATCCTTACTTCCTTAGAATATTTACCAATTTCTCTGTTTTATTGGAGCTTTTTCTGCTGATGATTCTCTTATTGGTTCATTCTGACCTATCATATGTTTTGGCTTATAAGGCTCTTTCTTTTTCATTTTCTGATTTTAAAATGCGGCTATGAGATATTTTTTAGTTGACTCCTAGTCTGGACAGTGGGATATTTTTTGAGATAATCTGATTAGTATAAAATGTTGGAATATAGATGACCAAGTCAAATTACAGTTTTATGTGGTAGAATTTTTTTTGGGTGACTTATGTAGTAGAATTTTAGTAGTTCAATAAGGTCAACTTAAACAAACATTTTTTTATGTATTTTATTTAATATAATTGAGAAGTTCAAAATCTTATAAATATTTCAATTTTTTTAACACTCACCTACTTTTTATTATCAAGGTAAAGATATATATAGTTAAGTTATGTTTAATTTGTCTTGCGATTTTTTATATAAATAAAATAAAAAATTTGTTAGGGGCTAACATGTCTTTTCCACAACTTTTGAAGTAAACAAGATTTTAAATTTAGCTCTTGCTTTCAAATTTCAAATTTTATCTCCTGAAGTTAAAAGTATACCAAATTGTCAAAAGGAGATAGGTGAACTTAAATTCTAATTTTGGCAGAAACTTACTTTTTTGTGTTTACAAGTATCTTTCTTGGTTTTTATTAGAATCATTCAATATTTATTAGCATTATATCTAGTTCGAACAAGTATATTTGTTCTTCAGAATTATAATTTTTTTTTTTAGAAAAAATTAGGATTTTCTTAATCCATTTTGAACCTCAACAAAATGTTGGATTCTATTTAATTGCTTGTACCTTTATACATATGAGAATGAACCAATATTTATGTTCTTCCATTCAATCAAGCTTCAACCATATTCTATCATTCTATCATGCATCGTGCATCATCCCCCATTATCTCTACTTCTCAATCTCAGCATGGTACACACGCGTTTTGTGGGTCAAGCTTACTTCAGCCACTTACTTTATTTAACTTGTTGGATGTTTCTATTTAAAACACCATGCAGGGGTATAATAATGTTATTTTTTCTTTTTCTTTTTTGGTGGGGAATGGGGATTGGCCGTTTGGAACCAGTATCATCCAAATCTTGTTACTAAAAGGATTGACCTTGAGGTTTTGTCACTTTTAAAACTCCTTGTCCTTTTTGCCAAGTATGTTTAGTGAGGCTGAAATCAGATATCAACTATGCAAGTACACAAAAACAATAATCAACTACCAAATCAGCTACACGTATAAAATACATATTAAAATGTAAAATATACATACATAAGAACATGATAAATGATTTGTTGGCTGAATTTTTATGTGTACATATTAAATATAATACTGTTACTTTGCCAATTGATTATCCATAAGAAAAAAAAAAGAAAAGGAAAGAAAAGTGAGGAGGACCTTGGCTTTATGATAAAATGCTTAACTTATTACCTTCTTTTCCAAATAATGCTTCGTGAGAACTTTCCAGTCATTATTAATAATGCTGCTTTTTCCAAATAATGCTTCGTGAAAATTGTTTAATGAAACCAGAAAGCATATACATTTTTAGATAGATATATATTATTGGATTATTTTGATGTATGCTTTATGAAATTTAAGTTGACATACATTTTAACACAATCCATAATTTAATAATAATTATTTTTATCATCACCAAGATATAATGCTGTCCGGCTTTAGGGTGTGTTTGTAACTTGAATTTTTATTTTTCCTTAATGTGACTTTGGTTGAAAATAGATTAAGGGAGATATATATTATCTACGGCTCATAATTCGTAAATTCGTTAACTAAAGGTTTTGGGTTGAAATTTGGTTTTAACCTTATTCATTAGTTCAAATTTTCTAATATTTCTTCTCAATAGACTTTTAAAAGAATAAATAAATAAATAAAATAAAGTTTCTAATATATCATTTGTGTTCAATGAATCTCGCATCAAATTGGCACACATTTTAGATGAGGCATCAGACTTACACTTCTCCAGTACCAGTAATAAAATTCTCAATTACCCGATTACTTATACAGGTTACAACTGCCTTAAGGAAAGAAGGTCTAGAATCATCAAATCTCATCCTTGGCATTGATTTCACAAAAAGCAATGAATGGACTGGTAGGTTGTACCACATAAATTTGGATCCTCTCATGTTCATATTTTCACGATTGATTCAATTACTATATATAGTAAAATAGAAGAAAGCCAAAAGAATAAATAATAAGTAATAGAAAAATATTCATGAGGATATGTGTTATTTTAAACCTTGAGAGAATCCTAATCTGGCACGGTATAGGAACCAAATTTAAGAATTTCATGATCCATTGCATCGTGTATAGAAAATTTTGGGAGGCCAAAAAGAACTATGGTTTCTCACATGAGAAAATAAAATATGGGTTTTGGATCATAATTTTTTAAACATTTTGGAATAAGTTTCATTTTAACTGTTGGGTTATTAACTTATCATGAAGCCAATGCATCCATGTTATTATTAAAGGCAGAATCTCATTCAACAATAGAAGCCTGCATGCCATTGGAGACACATCAAACCCCTATGAGAAGGCCATCTCTATTGTTGGCAAGACTTTGGCTCCCTTTGATGATGATAACTTGATTCCATGTTTTGGCTTTGGTGATGGTAAGTCCTAAATTTTGTATTAAACCTTGCATGATAAGAAAAATTGACAAGTTTAATCAATTTGACATGTTGTTCAATTTTACTTAGTTTATTTTTTGTTATTGTTGTGCAGCAACAACCCATGATCAAGAAGTGTTTAGCTTTCACAGTGATCATACACCTTGTCATGGTTTTGAGGAAGTTCTTGCGTGCTACCAAAAAATAGTTCCAAACTTGAAACTTTCAGGTTATTTTCATATGTAGCTTTTTTTAAGCGTGTTTTTGTTACAATCAGTTAGGTCATGATTAGTAAGTGTCTCAGGATAAAAAACAAGACCAAAAAGTTGTCTATATCCTTGTCTCCACTGTCCTTGGTGTTCTAGTTGTCTGTATCTTTTGGGTAGAATATTTTGCCTGTTTCTGTATTTGTCTCATTCTCTAAATAGGTTTGTATTTTCCCGTTCTTCTGTATTTCTGTCTAGAGACAATTACCAAATGCCAAACGAGGCCTTAGTTCAGTATGTTTGGTTGCTAGACTTGTCACTGAAGAAATGATTTCATTTTTGTTTGCAGGACCAACTTCTTATGCTCCTGTGATCGAGGCTGCAATAGACATTGTTGAGAAAAATCACGGCCAATTCCATGTGTTGGTTATCATTGCAGATGGGCAGGTACATAGTTAATGCTACCTCATTATGTTATGTGTTTCCATGTGTCTCTAATCTTATTCATATGAGTTTGTTTGATTTGTAAGGTTACTAGGAGTGTCAACACTGAAGATGGAGAACTGAGTCCTCAAGAACATAAGACAATCAAAGCTATAGTTGATGCAAGGTAGACATAGATAGCTAAAACGCTGATTGATAATCTTACAGCATTCCCATTGATGCTTATACCATTTTGTTGTTTCCAATCTTTTGATTAGCCTTTGTTAGCCTTAAACAATTTTAGTAATGTAAAATTGGTGATTTTGTATTTTGTTCCCTATGATTAGTTTTCTCCATTAGATGCTGATAGGTTAAATCATGCTTAGAGACGTTAGCATTTAATCATCCACATCAGTACTTGGCTTTGCCTAAAAGAAAATGCAGATGCTGAATAACAGTAATTTTATTTTATTTTATTTTACCTTTTTAAAAAATATTTAATTTCTGATATCAGTGAATACCCCCTTGCAATTATTCTGGTTGGGGTTGGTGATGGTCCATGGGAAGACATGCAGAAGTTTGATGACAAGATACCGGCGCGTGGTTTCGACAATTTTCAGGTATAGAACTTGCAGCTGAAAATTTCGCATAGTCTTACATTCTTTGCCAGCACTCTGTCGCAATGAAAATATCCTACTTACCCTTTTATGCAGTTTGTTAACTTCACTGGCATAATGTCTAAAAATATTGGCCCCTCTGAGAAAGAAGCAGCTTTTGCTCTAGCTGCTCTCATGGAGATCCCTTTCCAATACAAAGCAACCGTTGAATTTGGAATACTTGGGTATGATCCTTGTGACATTAGCGTAGGATTTCCTAGCTTAAAAGCAGCAAGCTATATAATATACCAAAATTACCACAAAAGATGATTTCGCTTACAAAATTACCCATGTAAGTACAAAAATTTGCCCTCTATATATACCCAAAAGACTTGATTTGCTTGACAAATCTACCCAAAAAGTGATCAATTTTCTTGTTGAATTTGTATTTTTCCACAAATAATTGTCAGCGACATGATCTTTGGTGGGTAATTTTGGTACTTCAGTCTATATTTTTTAGATCTATGTTTGTTTAACTGAATATCTGAAAGGATTTGCTAGTTGGTATTTAAAATTTTCCTATGCTTGTCTCTTTGGAGTTTGGACAACAGACGTGTAACAGGAAGAGCGAAGAAAATAGTTCCGAAGCCTCCTCCAGTTCCTTATTTTCGGCCGGCTCCCCCTGTTCATGTAATGAGCAATGCACAAACATCACCAGCAGATGATCGGAACCAAACGGTATTTCTAACTGAAACTTCCACGAGCAATTTCATAGTCAACGTTGTTAAGATGAGTACAAGATAAGACATAGGTTTGATTTTCTTTGGGTACAAGTAATGTGAAAGGCTTGAGGAAAAAAAATCTGCTTAGTAATTAGTTATTCATCGAACAACTTTTACTTTTTCTTTGAATTTTGCAGTTGCTTGATGACTAGTTTCGTGTTATTCTTCAGGGAAAAAAAAGGATAAAAAGAAATTTCTGCATAAACTGTCATGCGTTGGCATTGGTATATTATTATTTACATAGAATCAGACATAAGCAAGAAAAAGGAATGCACTTTGAAAAGATACACTATTCCAACAAATGAGTCTAACAATATTCCATAACATCCCAGTTAGAGAATTTGAGATAATCATTAGAAATTTAGAATCATGTCTCCAAACATATGAACACATAGCAGGGTCTTCTCTTGTATCATCAAATATTGCATGCTCTATCATTTATATGCAACCAATTGAATTTTGTAGGCCTGCCCCGTATGTCTCACTAATGCAAAGGAACTGGCTTTTGGATGTGGCCACATGGTGAGGCTCATTAAATCCTTAACTCTTTTTTCATCAGGCTCTATTGATATTTTTCTCATGATAAAAATGCAAAGACATTAAAAGTTATATAACTTGTTTGAAGGATGAGATAAATATAGAGACGGGCAAAATGACTTGATTTCAAACAACCTATTTTGTCTCTTTATATTGTCTTTTTACATTTTATCCTGAGATACATGCCAAACACAACATTAAGCTAGCGTTTGGTGGAGAGACAGAGACTGAAAGACTGAGACTGAGCGACAGAGACTAAGAGATAGAGACAGAAATAAATCTCAGTATTCTGTTTGGTGCTAAGTGGGAGACAGAAATTAAAACAAGAATGAAACTCTAATTTAATTTGTACAAAAGGTAAAATTGGAATTAATTAATTGGAATGAGAGTATTTTAGGTATAAAATGTTATTAAAGTTTCAGTCTCTGTCTCTAAAAATTTCAGTCCCATGTGTCCTCATTTTTTGGAGGTACTGAAATACTGAAATTTTAATCCCAGAGAGAGAAATTTTAGTACTAGTCTCTGTCCCAATACCTTAAAACAAAGACTACCTAAGAAATGTTTGGTTACAGATAAAAACGACATCTTAAAGTTATTTATTAATAGTGGTTTTTAACTTCTAAGTTCTAACTATATATATATATATTGGGGGAGCAGACTTGCAGAGATTGTGCATCAAGATTAAGTAATTGTCCCATATGCCGTGAGAGGATCACTAGTCGTCTCAGGGTATTCACTGGCTGATTAGTAGAATCAAAATCAAAATTCTATAACAACAACAATAACAAAGCCTTGTTCTACTAGTTAGAATCAACTACATGAATCAAACGACGCCATTGTGCCCTGTCATGTATTATGTCTATAGAGACACCGTTTACATGTAGAAATATAGGATGTGTATGATAAATGCCTTGCAAGTGTTGATGAATGATGATGGTGTGGCTTATTAGGTTCTTAGAAAATGAACTTATTTGTTGTAACATGATAGCTTGTTATCTCTTCAAGGATGGTTTCAGTGTGCTGAAATGTGGATGTGTTTGTGCAAAATTCTAACTTGTTCATGTTTTTGCTGCCTCAGTAGTAGTTCATTTCAATTGGAATCCTCACCCATTCCTTATGTCTGGTCACATTTACATCGTGAAATAAATAACTCTTTACACATTAAGTTTTATCAATCTAATTGTTAAATTGAGATGTTTAATGGCATATGGTCATGGTTCTGACACTTCAACCGAATCAGCTGGTCGAACTTGAAAAATTAAGAACGTTGCTTAGTCTAGTTTGGTCATGTGTAACGACTCAACTTTTAACATGTTATGATAAATGCTAATCGTCGAATATTACTCATTGGTCAATCTATGAGATTTTATACTTTGAATTTAGTTATATAATATTGAGCCTGTCGCCCTCGTCGTTAGCGAGTTTATGTAATGTTATGCGTTTGCGTGAGCTAGTAAAATAGATAAATACACCGTAAATATACATATGCATGAAATTAAACAAAGTATATTACATAATATCGCTAGGGCTTCATAAAAACATGAAGAGAGAGTAACAACAGCTATACAATCCATAAGTTATACAAATAAGATATATTACGCTATATTTATATATGGTATATAGCCGCAGATGAATATACGACACTCCAAGTTCAAGTCCATTCAGAAAATTTCTGGTCTGGTACCCAGGCTAACAGAAAACAGAGAAATCGTACTCAAGAAAATGCTAATAAGGGGGAGGAGAAAATACTCTAGACTCTAAGAATCTAGTGTGCACAAAGCCACAAACTGAGAGTTGTTATGCATAGTGTAGAAGTTTTCCGAGTTCTTGTTCAAGAACTGAAACCATTCAAGAATATACATCTTTTAAGCATTATTGTTCATATATTTTCTGCATCTTCTCTGTTTGTGGTTTAGCTCAATTTTGCATCACTTTTGTCGCAAGTAACCATGTGCAGATCTCTTCAATTATTATGAAAGTGTTTAATTATTAGTTGGATTTATCTTAACATACAAGTGATTAACCCTTACAAGTGTTACAAGCGCTGAAACTTACTAAAACCCTAAACGCGCTCCAACTGTTACATACAGGTCACGCGCTATATAACAGAACATTATATCAATCAAAATCAATTAACGCGCGAATAATACTATTTTCAATTTTCAAAAGATTTCGTTACCTTCTTTGAATCTCTTGCCAATTTTCTTCGTTCTCCTTCTCTGCGTTCTCTCCTTGTATTTTCGATCGTTCTTTCTTCTGCGATTATTGGTGGACGAAATTGTGATTCAATTGTTATTCCATTTTGCAAAATTCATTGCTTTTCATTCCCTGGTAATGGCGCCAAAAACATGATGCCAATACCATAGTTCACAACTCCGTTCAACTTAACCAGCAAGTGTACTAGGTCATCCAAGTAATACCTTACGTGAGTAAGGGTCGATCCCACAGAGATTGTTGGTATGAAGCAAGTTATGGTTGCCTTGTAAATCTCAGTTAGGCAGATTAAATTTGTTTATGGTTTTCGAAAATTAATAATAATTGGAAAATAAAAAGAGATAGAAATACTTATGTAGATCAATAGTGAGAATTTCAGATAGGTGTATGGAGATGCTGTGCTCCTCTTGAAACTCTACTTCACTACTCACTCTTCCTTCAATCATTCTTACTCCTTTCCATGGCAAGCTGTATGTAGGGCATCACCATCATCGGTGGCTACTTTCAATCCTCTCGGGAAAATGATCCTATGCGCTGTCACTGCACGGCTAATCGTCTGGAGGCATCACTCTTGGTTGATGGCTACATCCCATCCTCTCAGTGAAAACATTCCTATGCTCTGTCACA
>NC_029778.3:41964415-41964698 GCF_000817695.3 Arachis duranensis
CATGACGTTTTTCTGGCGTTTAACTCCAGACAGCAGCATGTACTTGGCTTTCAACGCCAAGTTACGTCGTCAATTTCCGAACAAAGTATGGACTATTATATATTGCTGGAAAGCTCTGGATGTCTACTTTCCAACGCCGTTGAGAGCGTGCCAATTGGAGTTTTTTAGCTCCAGAAAATCCATTTCGAGTGCAGGGAGGTCAGATTCCAACAGCATCAGCAGTCCTTTTGTCAGCCTTTTTTCAGAGTTTTGCTCAAGTCCCTCAATTTCAGCCAGAATTCAC
>NC_029778.3:41964891-41965428 GCF_000817695.3 Arachis duranensis
ATAAATTATCCGCTCATCACAACACCAAACTTAAATTGTTGCTTGTCCCCAAGCAACTGAAAATCAAATAGGATAAAAAGAAGAGAATATACTATAAATTCCAGAATATCAATGAATATTAATTATAATTAGATGAACGGGACTTGTAGCTTTTTGCTTCTGAACAGTTTTGGCATCTCACTTTTTCCTTTGAAGTTCAGAGTGATTGGCGTCTCTGGGAATTTAGAATTTTGGATAGTGTTATTGACTTTCCTAGCTAGGCATGTTGATTCTTGAACACAGCTGCTTATGAGTCGTGGCCGTGGCCTGATGAGCGGATAATTTGTACGCTTTTTGGCATTGTTTTTAGTATGTTTTTAGTATGATCTAGTTAGTTTTTAGTATATTTTTATTAGTTTTTAGTTAAAATTCACTTTTCTGGACTTTACTATGAGTTTGTGTGTTTTTCTGTGATTTCAGGTAAAATCTGGCTGAAATTGAGGTACTTGAGCAAAACTCTGAAGAAGGCTGACAAAAGGACTGCTGATGTTGTTGGAA
>NC_029778.3:41966167-41966556 GCF_000817695.3 Arachis duranensis
ATTTGAGTTTGCCTGACTAAGATTTACAAGATGACCATAGCTTGCTTCAATACTAACAATCTCCGTGGGATCGACCCTTACTCGTGTAAGGTTTATTACTTGGACGACCCAGTACACTTGCTGGTTAGTTGTGCGAAGTTGTGTTTATGCCATGGTATGGAACACCAAGTTTTTTGGGTTCATCACCAAGGATTATTTGAGTTGTGAAAAGTATTGATCACAATTTCGTGCACCAAGTTTTTGGCACCGTTGCCGGGGATTGTTCGAGTATGGACAACTGACGGTTCATCTTGTTGCTTAGATTAGGTATTTTTCTTCATAGTTCTTAAGAATGAATTCTAGTGTTTCAAGGTGATGTTCTTATCATCACCAAAGCTGATTGATCTTCT
>NC_029778.3:41966673-41967026 GCF_000817695.3 Arachis duranensis
TGCATGATTCCTGGAATTCTCATTAAGAATTTTGATATCTTTATTTTCTTTTCCACTTAATTTTTGAAAAAACCAAAAAAAATTAAAAAATCATAAAATCCAAAAATTTCTTGTTTGAGTCTAGAGTCTCATTTTAAGTTTGGTGTCAATTGCATATTTCTATTCCTCTTGCATTCATGCATGTGTCTTCATTGATCTTCAAGTTATTCTTCATGATTTTCGTGCTCTGATCTTTGAATTCAATTGACTTGAGTATTTTTGTGTGTCTCATATGCATTTTCATTTTGTTAGTGTCAGTAGTATACAAACTGCTAAGTTTGGTGTCTTGCATGCATTGTTATTTGATTTTAGTG
>NC_029778.3:41967060-41968068 GCF_000817695.3 Arachis duranensis
TTAGTTGCATTTTGATTATTCCTTATTATTAAAAATCCAAAAATATTTTTAATTTGTGTCTTTTCAAGTCAATAATACAAAGGATTGAAGATTCAGAACATACAGCAGAGGAACTACACAGAAAAAGCTGGGCGTTCAAAATGCCCAGTGAAGAAGACAAACTGGCGTTTAAACGCCAGCCAGGGTGCATGGCTGGGTGTTTAACGCCCAAAAGGGTAGTAGTTTGGGCGTTAAACGCCAGAATGTGCACCATTCTGGGCGTTTAACGCCAGGATGGCACAAGAGGGAAGATTTTGTTTTCAAATCAAATTTTTTTCAAGTTTTCAAAGTTTTTCAAAATCAAATCTTTTTCAAATCATATCTTTTCAATCAAATCAATTTCTTTCCATTTTCAAAGATACTTGCTATCAATTAATGATTTGATTCAACATTTCAAGTATGTTGCCTTTTCTGTTGAGAAAGGTTTAATGTTTGAATCATATCTTTTCTTGATAGCCAAGTCATTAATTTTTAAAATCAAATCTTTTTTTTAAAATGTTTTTCAAATCATATCTTCTCAATCACATCTTTTTAAAACCAATCATATCTTCCTAATCACATCTTTTTCAAAATAGTTTTCAATCATATCTTTTTGATTTCTAATTTCAAAATCTTTTTCAAAAGTCACTTTACTTCTTTCTCAATCATGGTTTTCGAAAATCAATTAAAGTTTTTCAAAATGTTTTCAAAATCTCTTACTTAATTTTCGAAAATTTCTTCCCCTCTTCTCACATCCTTCTATTTATGGACTAACAC
Organism: Arachis duranensis; assembly: GCF_000817695.3. Classification (NCBI taxonomy): domain Eukaryota; kingdom Viridiplantae; phylum Streptophyta; class Magnoliopsida; order Fabales; family Fabaceae; genus Arachis; species Arachis duranensis. The sequence continues at coordinate 41,967,856 of NC_029778.3, forward strand.
TATTCCTTAATGCACAATTCGAACTCTATCTTCTTTGATAAGTTCGAATTCTTCCACTTCTGCCTTCCATTTTTCTTTTCCTCTGACACCTCAAGGAATCTCTATACTGTGACATAGAGGATTCCATACTTTCTTGTTCTCTTCTCTTGCATATGAGCAGGAGCAAAGACAAAAGCATTCTTGTTGAGGCTGATCCTGAACCTGAAAGGACCT
>NC_029778.3:41968281-41969752 GCF_000817695.3 Arachis duranensis
TATCCCTGCCATTGGAGCAAACAACTTTGAGCTTAAGCCTCAATTAGTTTCTCTAATGCAACAGAATTGCAAGTTCCATGGACTTCCATTGGAAGACCCTCATCAGTTCTTAGCTGAGTTCTTGCAAATCTGTGACACTGTCAAGACTAATGGGGTTGACCCTGAGGTCTACAGACTTATGCTATTCCCTTTTGCTGTAAGAGACAGAGCTAGGACATGGTTGGACTCACAACCTAAAGAAAGCCTGAACTCTTGGGAAAAGCTAGTCAATGCCTTCTTGGCAAAGTTCTTTTCACCTCAAAAATTGAGTAAGCTTAGAGTGGAAGTCCAAACCTTCAGACAGAAGGAAGGAGAATCCCTCTATGAAGCTTGGGAAAGATACAAACAATTAATCAGAAAGTGTCCCTCTGATATGCTTTCTGAATGGAGCATCATAGGTATTTTCTATGATGGTCTGTCTGAACTGTCCAAGATGTCGTTGGATAGCTCTGCTGGAGGATCTCTTCATCTGAAGAAGACGCCTATAGAAGCTCAAGAACTAATTGAAATGGTTGCAAATAACCAATTCATGTACACTTCTGAAAGGAATCTTGTGAACAATGGGACAAATCAGAAGAAAGGAGTTTTTGAGATTGATACTCTGAATGCCATATTGGCTCAGAACAAAATATTGACTCAGCAACTTAACATGATTTCTCAAAGTCTGTCTGGAATGCAAAATGCACCAGGTAGTACTAAGGAAGCTTCATCTGAAGAAGAAGCTTATGATCCTGATAACCCTTCAATGGAAGAGGTGAATTACATGGGAGAACCCTATGGAAACACCTATAATCCTTCATGGAGAAATCATCCAAATCTCTCATGGAAGGATCAACAGAGACCTCAACAAGGTTTCAACAACAATAATGGTAGAAGAAACAGGTTTAGCAATGGCAAGCCTTTTCCGTCATCTTCTCAGCAACAGACAGAGAGTTCTAAGCAGAACACCTCTGACTTAGCAACCATGGTCTCTGATCTAATCAAAACCACTCAAAGTTTCATGACTGAAACAAGATCCTCCATTAGAAATTTGGAGGGACAAGTGGGTCAGCTGAGCAAGAAAATTACTGAACTCCCTCCTAGTACTCTCCCAAGCAATACAGAAGAAAATCCAAAAGGAGAGTGCAAAGCCATCAACATGGCCGAATTTGGAGAGGAGGATGAGGCAGTGAACGCCATTGAGGAAGGCCTCAATGGACGCCCACTGACCTCCAATGAGTTCCCTAATGAGGAATCATGGGAATCCGAGGCTCAAAATGAGACCATAGAGATTCCATTGAACTTACTTCTGCCATTCATGAGCTCCGATGAGTATTCCTCCTCTGAAGAGGATGAGTATGTCACTGAAGAGCAAGTTGCTAAATACCTTGGAGCAATCATGAAGCTAAATAACAAGTTATTTGGAAATGAGACTTGGAAGGATGAACCCCCT
>NC_029778.3:41970081-41971165 GCF_000817695.3 Arachis duranensis
CATCATCCTTGGCAGACCCTTCCTAGCCACAGCAAAGGCTGTGATTGATGTTGACAGAGGAGAATTGATTATTCAAGTGAACGAAGAATCCCTTGTGTTTGAGGCTCAAGGATATCCCTCTGTCACCATGGAGAGGAAGCATGAAGAGCTTCTCTCAAAACAGAGCCAAACAGAGCCCCCACAGTCAAACTCTAAGTTTGGTGTTGGAAGGCCACAAACAAATTCTAAGTTTGGTGTTGAACCCCCATATTTAAACTCTAAGTTTGGTGTTGGGAGGTTCCAACATTGCTCTGAGTATCTGTGAGGCTCCATAAGAGCCCTCTGTCAAGCTACTGACATTAAAGAAGCGCTTGTTGGGAGGCAACCCAATCTTATATTTTATCTATTTTTCTTTGTTATTTGTAGGTTGATGATCATGAGAAGTCACAAAATCAAGTGAAAAAGCAAAAACAGAAAGATAAATAGCACACCCTGGAGGAAGAACCTGCTGGCGTTTAAACGCCAGTGAGGCTAGCAGATGGGCGTTTAACGCCAAGTCTGGCACCATTCTGGGCGTTTAACGCCAGAAAGGGGCACCAGACTGGCGTTAAACGCCAGTAAAGGGCAAGAACTTGGCGTTAAACGCCAGAAATGGGCACCAGCCCGGCGTTTAACGCCAGAATTGGCACAAAGGGCATTTTTGCTCGCCACTTGGTGCAGGGATGACTTTTCTTTGACACCTCAGGATCTGTGGACCCCACAGGATCCCCACCTACCCCACCACTCTCTCTCTTCTTCACCCATTCACCAATCACCTCAACACCTCTTCCCTAAAAACCCTTCACCTATCAAATCCCATCTTTCTCTTCACCACTCACATCCATCCTTCATAAAACCCCACCTACCCTACCATTCAAATTTAAACCACTTTCCCTCCCAAACCCACTCTCCCATAGCCGAACATCACCCTCCCCCCACTCCTATATAAACCCATCTTCACTCCTTCATTTTCACACAACCTAAACACTACTTCTCCCTCCTATAGCCGAACCACAAGGCCATATCCATCTCCTCTTTTTCTTCTTCTTCTACTCTCTTCTTTCTT
>NC_029778.3:41971636-41971970 GCF_000817695.3 Arachis duranensis
AGTCCCCACAGTCATTTGTGAAGAGGGCGCCCAATGGAAGAGAGATTCAAGAGGAAAGCCGGTTCAATTGAGAAGGCATGACTTCAAGCCTGTGGCTAGGGGATGGTTGGAATTTATCCAACGCTCAATCATTCCCACTAGCAACCGGTCCGAAGTTACTATAGACCGGCCTATCATGATTCATAGCATCAAGATTGGAGAAGAAATAGAAGTTCATGAGGTTATATCCCAAGAATTTTATAAGGTGGCGGATAAGTCCTCTACCTTGGCAATGTTAGCCTTTCCTCATCTCATTTGTCACCTCTGTTATTCAGTTGGAGTTGACATAGAGGGA
>NC_029778.3:41972273-41972780 GCF_000817695.3 Arachis duranensis
ACCCCTCTCATAATCAAATCCCTGAGATGCCTCAAGGGATGCACTTTCCTCCACAAAACTATTGGGAGCAACTAAACACCTCCTTAGGAGAATTGAGTTTCAACATGGGACAACTAAGGGTGGAGCACCAAGAACATTCCATTCTCCTCCATGAAATGAGAGAAGATCAAAGAATCATGAGAGAGGAGCAACAAAGACAAGGAAGAGACATTGAGGAGCTCAAGCACTCTATAGGATCTTCAAGAGGAAGAACAAGTCGCCATCACTAAGGTGGACCCGTTCTTGAATTTCCTTGTTCTTTATTTTTCTGTTTTTCGAAAATTATGCTTGTGTTTATTTATGTTTGTGTCTTGTGATCATTAGTGTCTTAGTGTCTATGCCTTAAAGTTATGAATGTCCTATGAATCCATCACCTTTCTTAAATGAAAAATGTTCTTAACTGAAAAAGAAAAGAAATTGCATCAATTTTGAATTTTATAACAGTTTAATTATTTTGATGTGGTGGCA
>NC_029778.3:41976916-41977774 GCF_000817695.3 Arachis duranensis
AAAGAAGAGAAGAAGAAGAAGAAGAGAATAGGGTGGAGAGGGAGAGAGGTAGGTTCGGCTAAGTGGGAGAAGATGGGTTTGTGTTGTGTGAAAATGAAGTAGAATGGAAGGGTATTTATAGGGGGAGGGGAGGGTGTATGTTCGGCCATTTTGGGTGGGAATGGGTGGGAAATTGATTTTGAATTTTATGAAGGTAGGTGGGGTTTATGGGGAAGAGTGGATTGATGTGAGTGGTGAAGGGGGTAATTGGGAAGAGGAATTGAGGTGATTGGTGAGGAGTGTTGGGAAGTGTGACATGGGGAATACAAATCACAAAAATAGGATTAGGAGGTAAGGTGGGAATATAGTAGGTGGGGATCCTGTGGGGTCCACAGATCCTGAGGTGTCAAGGAATTTCATCCCTGCACCAAATAGGCATGTAAAATGCCTTTGTACACCATTCTGGCGTTTAAACGCCCATTGGTGCACATTATTGGCGTTCAACGCCCATGTAAAGCATGTTTCTGGCGTTCAGCGCCAGAATGGTGCTCTGTTCTGGCGTTGAACGCCGGCCAGATGCATCTTACTGGCGTTGAACGCCAGTCTGTGCGTCCTCCAGGGTGTGATTTTTTTCTTCTGCTGTTTTTTATTCTGTTTTTAATTTTTATGATTTTTTCGTGACTCCTCATGATCATGTACCTAATAAAATACAAAATAACAATAAAACAAAATAAATATAAATTAGATAAATAAAATTGGGTTGCCTCCCAACAAGCGCTTCTTTAATGTCAATAGCTTGACAGTGGCTCTCATGGAGCCACAAGGTGATCAGGTCAATGTTTGTGTAGTCCCAACACCAAACTTAGAGTTTGGATATGG
>NC_029778.3:41980273-41982522 GCF_000817695.3 Arachis duranensis
TTCTGAAAGGTTGTTTCTGGATTGTTGTAATTTAGCTTCTCTTAATTTTTTCTTCAGAGTCCTTTCAGGTTCTGGATCAATTTCAACAAGAGTGCCTTTTTCCTGTTCCTGCTCATATGAAAGAGAAGAAAACAAGAAAAGGAAGAGGAATCCTCTATGTCACAGTATAGAGATTCCTTTATGTTAGTAGAAGAAGAAGGGGATAGAAGAATGAAGAAGAATTCAGAATTTTAGATGAAGAGAGGTGAAGAGAAGTGTTAGTAATTAAATAATTAAATAAAAGAAGAAAAGAGAAGGGATATTTCGAAAATAATTTTTGAAAAAGGGGTTAGTATTTTTTTGAAAATTAAAAGGTATTAAAATTAAAACATGAAACACTTAATTAATTAAAAAGAATTTTTGAAAAAGGGGTGAGATATTTTCGAAAATTAGGGGGGGAAAAGTAGTTAGGTGGTTTTGAAAAAAAAATTAGAGAGGGAAAAGTAGTTAGGTGGTTTTGAAAAAGATAAGAAACAAACAAAAAGTTAGTTAGTTGATTGAAAAAGATTTGAAATCAAATTTTAAAAAGATAAGAAGAAAAGAAGTTAGATAAGATATTTTGAAATCGAATTTTGAAAAAGATAAAATTTTGAAAAAAAGATAAGATAAAAAGATAAGATTTTTAAGAAAAAGATATTTTGAAAAAGATTTAATTTTTAAAATTACTTAACTAACAAGAAACTACGAGATAAGATTCTAGAACTTAAAGATTGAACCTTTCATAACAAGAAAGTAACAAACTTTAAATTTTTGAACCAATCACATTAATTGTTAGCTAATTTTCGAAAATTAGATGTAAAGATAGGAAAAAGATTTTGAAAAATATTTTGAAAAAGATTTTTGGAATTTTCGAAAAATAGAAAAAATGAAAAAGATATAATTTTTGAAAAAGATTTTGAAAAGATAAGATTTTTAAAATTGAAATTTTGACTTGACTTTTTGAAAAAGATTTTGAAAAGATAAGATTTTAAAATTGAAATTTTGACTTGACTTGAAAGAAACAACTAATTTTTTAAAAATTTTTGACCAAGTCAACCCAAAATTTCGAAAATTTGGAGGGAAATAAGGAAAAGATATTTTTTTTTATTTATTTTTTTTTATTATGAGAGAGAAAAACAACAAAAATACTCAATGCATGAAATTTTTAGATCAAAACAATGAATGTATGCAAGAATGCTATGAATGTCAAGATGAACACCAAGAACACTTTGAAGATCATGATGAACATCAAGAACATAATTTTGAAAAATTTTTAATGCAAAGAAAACATGCAAGACACCAAACTTAGAAATCTTTAATGCATGGAAAATATGAATGCCAAGAAGTTCGAAAATATTTTTTTTAAAAAAATGAAAAAGAAAAGAAAAATTTTTGAAAAAGTTTTTGAAAAGAAAATTACCTAATATGAGCAACAAGATGAACCGTCAGTTGTCCATACTCGAACAATCCCCGGCAACGGCGCCAAAAACTTGGTGGACGAAATTGTGATTCAATTGTTATTCCATTTTGCAAAATTCATTGCTTTTCATTTCCTGGTAATGGCGCCAAAAACATGATGCCAATACCATATTTCACAACTCCGTTCAACTTAACCAGCAAGTGTACTGGGTCATCCAAGTAATACCTTACGTGAGTAAGGGTCGATCCCACAGAGATTGTTGGTATGAAGCAAGCTATGGTCACCTTGTAAATCTCAGTTAGGCAGATTAAATTTGTTTATGGTTTTCGAAAATTAATAATAATTGGAAAATAAAAAGAGATAGAAATACTTATGTAGATCAATAGTGAGAATTTCAGATAGGTGTATGGAGATGCTGTGATCCTCTTGAAACTCTACTTCACTACTCACTCTTCCTTCAATCCTTCTTACTCCTTTCCATGGCAAGCTGTATGTAGGGCATCACCATCAGCGGTGGCTACTTTCAATCCTCTCGGGAAAATGATCCTCTGCGGCTGTCACTCGCATGGCTAATCGTCTGGAGGCATCACCCATGGTTGATGGCTACATCCCATCCTCGCAGTGAAAACTACGCTCACGCGCTCTGTCACAGCACGGCTAATCACTGGTTGGTTCCCGCTCCTATTGGAATAGAATCCCTTGATTCGTTTGCGTCTGTCACTAACGCCCAGCACTTGCAAGTTTGAAGCACGTCACAGTCACTCATTACCGGAATCCTACTCGGAATACCACAGACAAGGTTAGACTTTCC
>NC_029778.3:41982782-41994313 GCF_000817695.3 Arachis duranensis
CTAGGGTTTACATGAGTAAGTAATTGATGCATAAATCCACTTCCGGGGCCCACTTGGTGTATGCTTGGGCTGAGCTTGATCTATCCACGAGCTGAGGCTTTTCTTGGAGTTGAACTCCGAGTTATGACGTGTTTTGGGCGTTCAACTCCGGATCATGACGTTTTTCTGGCGTTTAACTCCAGACAGCAGCATGTACTTGGCGTTCAACGCCAAGTTACATCGTCAATTTCCGAACAAAGTATGGACTATTATATATTGATGGAAAGCTCTGGATGTCTACTTTCCAACGCCGTTAAGATCGTGCCAATTGGAGTTTTGTAGCTCCAGAAAATCTATTTTGAGTGCAGGGAGGTCAGATTCCAACAGCATCAGCAGTCCTTTTGTCAGCCTTTTTTCAGAGTTTTGCTCAAGTCCCTCAATTTCAGCCAGAATTCACCTGAAATCACAGAAAAACATACAAACTCATAGTAAAGTCCAGAAATGTGAATTTAACATAAAAACTAATGAAAACATCCCTAAAAGTAGCTCAAACTTACTAAAAATTACCTAAAAACAATGCCAAAAAGCGTATAAATTATCCGCTCATCAATTATCACTGCTTTGTTCGTCGTCATTCACCTCACTTTCTCTCACTTTCACTATTGCTTTCTTTTATTTCGATTTTCTGGTTTCTAAAATCAAAATCTGAACGAACCTTGAAGATAATGGATGATTCAACCTCAGATTGTCAGCTCAATCAGGGCGAAGTGAATTTTGAATTTGAATCGAACGAAGTTCCTGAGATTTGATTTAGATTCAGATAATTAAGATTAATCTGAATTTGATGCAGTTATTAGTCTATGATTGTCTAGCTGAATAATTCGCTAACATATACTGTGAAATTAATGCGTGAACATAATCTGTGGATTGAATCTAATGTATTAGTTTTGATTAATTATCTGCAATTTATAGCAGATGCTCGGGTGTAGATCAGAACTTTGTGGGTGTATTTTAGAAAAGTTTGGGTGTATTTACAGTTTATGATTTTTCTTGTTATTTTTAATTGACTTGTTGTCGTTCAGATGTATATCAGGAGTCCTTGGTGTATTTTACTTTTATTGTTACTTTTTTATGAGGTGCAGAAATTCTATAGTATTTTCTTATTTTTAACATATTGTATTTTGCAGCCCCTCTCTGTTGTTGATGAGAAACTTGTTCCCAAGGTTGGAATGACTTTTAAAAACCTTGAAGATGCTACAAAATTTTACAAGGACTATGCCAAGGCTGCAAGTTTTTCTACAAGAGTTCGGAGCATAAATAAAAAAGAAAACGAAATTAAGAATCAATTGATCACATGTAGCAGAGAGGGAAAATGGAAATCTAAAATATCTCCGACCAAGAAGACAAATCCCACAGCTGGTGTAAGTTGTCCTGCAAGAATTTATATACACACATTGAAGAATGTTGGTGCTTGGATCATTTCGAAGGTCGTGCTGCATCATTCACACCCTTGCTGTCCAACTCAAGCAGAGATGCTCAAACAACACAGAGAACTAAGCATGTCCATTCATCGTACAATAGAGAATAACGAGGAGGATGGTATCAGACCAAGCAAAACATTCCAATCATTCGTTGCAGCAGCTGGGGGTCACCGCGAGTTAAATTTTATTGAAAAGGATGTGAGGAATTACATCACGAGAGAAGTACGGAATGTTTCCGAACAAGAAGATGCAAAGGAATTTGGGAAATATTTATTGAGAATGAAAGAAAAGAATCAGAATTTCTTTTTTGAGCTCGAACTCGAGGACGATCAATCGATCAAGCTTGCTTTTTGCGCCGATGCAAGGAGCAGAGCTGCCTTTGAGTATTTCGGAGATGTTATTTCATTTGACAACACCTACAATACAAATAGGTAATATGCTGTTATTGTTTATGCTGCTACATTAATTTTGTTCTAGGAATCTGCTGTAGAGGTGTATTTTGGATGTTACTTGGGTGTATAAATTTATTATATGGGTGTACATAATGATTTTCATTCTGCAATGTCGTAATTTGTTTCAGGTATAATCTGGTTTGTGGTTCTTTTGTTGGGGTGAATCACCACGGTCAGTCAATACCTCTTGGATGTGCTTTGATAAAAAATGAAGAAATTGAGTCGTTCAAATGGTTATTTCAATGTTGGCTTTATTGCATGGGGGGAAATGCTCCGAAAGGGTTTCTCACCGATCAATGCGCGTCAATGAAATGGGCTATAAAGGCTTGTATGCCAACAACAATTCACCATTAGTGTATTTAGCACATCACGAAGAAGATTCCAAGCAAATTAAATGGGTACAAAGGACATGCTGAAATTGAACAAGAATTGAGCCAAGTTGTTTGGAACTCTCATAGTAAAAACTCATTTGAAAGGAATTAGAATGATTTTCTGCTAAATTTTGGTCTTGTGGACAACAAGTGGCTGTCAGGTAATGTTGTTCAAAATCTGCAGCAGAGGTGTAAATTGCATGGTTCCGGGTGTATTTATAGTCTGTTTTTGGGTGTATTATGCAGATCTTTATGAAGACCGTCATATATGGGTTCCAATCTATCTGGATCACCACTTTTGGGCAGGGATGAAAAGCACACAAAGGAGCGAGAGCATGCATTCATTTTTTAACAAGTTTATTACCCGGAATAGCTCGCTTATTCAATTTGTCAAACAATACGATAATTGCCTTGGAAGCAGGGAGCAAGCAGAGAGAGAATCAGATGCTACAGATTTTCATATGGTCATACTGTGTGCAACCAAATCCTCCATTGAAGCTCAGTTTCAAGATGTGTACACTCAACAAAAGTTTAGGGAAGTCCAAGCACAATTTAGAGAAAAGGCGAATTGCATCACTAGATTAACGAATTCCACTCTAGGCTATTCAGTATACGAAGTTGGAGAATAAGTTTCCAGCTCAATATTAAACAAGTTTGTGGTTACTTATGACTCAGTAGAAGTAGAGGTAAAATGTCAATGCTTATTATTCGAGTCAAGAGAGATATTGTGCCTTTACGCACTAAGCCTGTTAAGCTTTGAATGAGTAATCCAAGTGTCACCGATATATATATTAGAACGATGGAGTAAGAAGGTAAAGAGGCGACACACACACATCAAGAGCAGGCACAACGAGCCATTGTTGGAGTCAAGAAGCAAGAGGTTTGACAAATTAATTTTTCGTTCGCAAAATATTTGTGAATTTGCATCAGAATCGAAGGAGTTGACTGCCATTCTGCACCGTGCGTACAATAAGGTCATGGTTGAGATGGAAGAATTGGAAGCTAAAAAGAAGGGGACATGTTCGTTATCTCATGAAAACGCCAACTTGAAATTCGTTAACGAGCTTCAAAGCCCTCTAAGGATTCGAACAAGAGGAAGTCCAAAAAATAGGCTAGGTTCAAAGTTGGACAAACAGATTGCAAATGCCTCAAAGAAGAAGAAAACAAAAGATCTAAACGTGGTAAAAGTGATGTTCTTTAAACTTGTGGTGATTGATTTTAATTTTGTTCTTAATATTTTTGCTAATATATAAGTTTATTATATCCAGTTAAACCTCTTTGATGCTGCATCAGTGGTGCATCCAAATTCCAGCCAATATCAAGGACGTGTTATGAATTATCAGTTCAGGAAACCAACAGTAGTGGATAGTTTTTTGGGTATATGGTTACAGAATATGGGTGTAAACCATAGTTTTTCTTGGATATATTTCTGAATTTTTTTGTGCTTGACATTTTATACATATATTTTCATAATCTGCTATTTATGTTATAGATTATTATTTTTTTATTATGGTTTAGGGTTTAGGGGTTTAGGTTTTAGGCTTTAGGTTTTAGGTTTCAGGGTTTAGGTTTTTAGGGTTTAGGGTTTAGAGTTTAGGGTTTAGGGTTTACGGTTTATGGTTTAGGGTTTAGGTTTTTAGGGTTTATGTTTTTAGGTTTAAGGTTTAGGGTTTAGGGTTTAGGTTTTAGGTTTTTAAGGTTTAGTGTTTAGGGTTGAGGGTTTAGGATTCAGGGTTTAGAGTTTAGGTTTTTAGGGATAAATCATCAGGGGGATAGATGTTTGGGTGTATAATCAACTTTTTTTGGGTGTAAAATGTCAGGTTATGGGTGTATATTTGGTTTGATATTTTCCTTCATGTTATAGTACCTGTAAATCAGACATTTTGAATACAGCAGAGAGAGTTTAATTATGGAAAAAAATTCTACTTATAATTGGATCAAATATATTTACAGCATGTGTTTAATTTCTTACAAGACTATATAATAGTTTCATTAATCAGTGTTAATATCATTAGAATCTATCTGACAATATGGACTCAATAACAATGAAGATGGCCTGGACTGTCTTATTGCATCACTTTCGCTAATGGCTTCAGCTTTGTCTTGATTCATTTCATGAAATAAAATCCAAGAAGCATATTCTACTCTATAGTGGTTTACCTTGTCCTGAAGTTTAAAAGAATTTTCGTTTTAATCAACTATGTTAACTTAGTAAGGTAATATAGAGTTATTTAGTTTTTAAACACAATTACCTGGGTCCAGTTGTCCCACTCATACTTCCCCCTTTTAATGTTTTCGGGCTGAATTATCTCAAGCCACTTTATTACATATATAGCACAGTCATAGCTGAAAAACAAGAAATAAATTAGCAAATTACATCTAGGAAATTTTAATTTCCAGATTAAAAGATTTATACATTTGTCTTTTGGCCTGAGATGTTAATATATAGTGTACGAATTGTTTTATCGTCTTTCTTCAAAGGTGCCCCCCAGCATATACTCTCATTTTTGAAATTACATGTCCCTTAAAACGCAAAACAAATTAGTAATATATGAATAAATTTAATAAAGGAATATAAACAAATGAACACAAACCTACACCTTATATTGAATAGAAAAACACCCAAATATTAAAATACATAACACAGAATCAACTTACAGCGAATAAATTTATGTTCTTTCTTTCATCGAATGGACAAGTTTTGTGTAATGGGTCCAATTCAAAAGATTTTTTTTCTTGTATCAGCCACCCATAACCACCAATGTTGTGAATGACAAATAGGCGCAAAAGTCTAAAGTATGTCCAGATTGAACAGTGTTTAAATTATTTGTCACATAAGTAAAGAATGGTAATAAGAAGTTTTAGAAATGAAAACTTACATAATTATGTGATACTAATTTTTTAAGGTCCAAGAAGGGTATAAACATTGGGTAGTCCTCCACCCTGAATGGCCTATTGGTTTTAGGATTTATGAATACCCTTTCTAGATGATTTCCAATGGCCATGTTCTGCAACAATTGTGAAACACCAAATGAATACAGAAAATACACCCAATCGAATGCAGAAAATACACCAAAACAAATACAGAAAATACACCCAATTGAATGCAGAAAATACACCCAAAGAAATGCAGAAAATACACCCAAATGAGTGCAAAAGATACACCCAAATGATTATAGAAAATACACCCAAACGAATAAACAAAATACACCCAAGATTTGTTGCAGTACAACTTACCACAATATCAGGGGGGAGACAGTACACTTCTTCTTGAAACCTTTTAATCTTTTGCTAGTTAAGGATGAGGCACATGACAGACACAATCTTCAAATAAAAGCCCAAATCAATTTTACATAAATCGATATTTCAGTTACATTTCATGATAAAATCATTAATGTTATTCTAATATTACCTCAGCTTCTATATGTGTATCATCTTGGAGAGATGTGATGAGCGGATAATTTATACGCTTTTTGGCATTGTTTTTAGGTAGTTTTTAGTATGATCTAGTTACTTTTAGGGATGTTTTCATTAGTTTTTATGCTAAATTCACATTTCTAGACTTTACTATGAGTTTGTGTGTTTTTTTGTTATTACAGGTATTTTATGGCTGAAATTGAGGGACTTGATAGGAGGCTGACAAAGGACTGCTGATGTTGTTGGAATCTGACCTCCCTACACTCAAAATGGATTTTCTAGAGCTACAGAACTCCAATGGCGCGCTCTCAACGGCGTTGGAAAGTAGACACCCAGAGCTTTCCAGCAATATATAATAGTCCATACTTTATTCGTAATTAGACGACGTAAACTGGCGCTCAACGCCAGTTTCATGCTGCATTCTGGAGTCAAACGCCAAAAACACGTCACGAACCAGAGTTGAACGCCCAAAATACGTTACAACTTGGCGTTCAACTCCAAAAGAAGCCTCAGCTCGTGGATAGATCAAGCTCAGCCCAAGCACACATCAAGTGGGCCCCGAAAGTGAATTTAAGCATCAATTACTTACTTCTGTAAACCCTAGTAGCTAGTTTAGTTTATTAGATGTCTTGGACTATCTAGTTCTTTTGACCATTCGGTCTTTCATGGGGGCTGGCCATTCGGTCATGCCTGGACCTCTATCACTTATGTATCTTCAACGGTGGAGTTTCTACACACCATAGATTAAGGGTGTGGAGCTCTGCTGTACCTCAAGTTTCAATGCAAGTACTACTATTTTTTATTCAATTCGACTTATTCTTATTCTAAGATATTCGTTGCACTTCAACATGATGAATGTGATGATCCGTGACACTCATCATCATTCTCAGCTATGAACGCATGACTGACAACCACTTCCGTTCTACCTTAGACCGGGCGCATATCTCTTGGATTCCTTAATCAAAATCTTCGTGGTATAAGCTAGAATTGATGGCGGCATTCATGGGAATCCGGAAAGTCTAACCTTGTCTGTGGTATTCCGAGTAGGATTCCGGGATTGAATGACTGTGACAAGCTTCAAACTTGTGATTGCTGGGCGTGATGACAAACGCAAAAGAATCAAGGGATTCTATTCCAACATGATCGAGAACCAACAGATGATTAGCCGTGCTGTAACAGAGCATTTGGACCATTTTCACTCAGAGGATGGGATGTAGCCATTGACAACGGTGATGCCCTACATACAGCTTGCCATAGAAAGGAGTGACAAAGATTGGATAAAAGCAGTAGGAAAATAGAGATTCCGAAGGAACACAGCATCTCTATGCACCTATCTGAAATTTTTAATATAGTTGAATCCGTCTGATTGGGATTTACAAGATGACCATAGCTTGCTTCATACCAACAATCTCTTTGGGATCGACCCTTACTCACGTAAGGTATTACTTGGACGACCCAGTACACTTGCTAGTTAGTTGTGCGGAGTTGTGACAAAGTGTGATTTATGTTTGAGAGCACCAAGTCTTTGGAGCCATTGTTGATGATCACAATTTCGTCCACGAAGTTTTTGGCGCCGTTGCCGGGGATTGTTCGAGTATGGACAACTGACGGTTCATTTTGTTGCTCAGATTAGGTAATTTTCTTTTTATTTTCTTTTCAAAAAAGTTTTCAAAAATCTTTCAAAAATTTGTCTTTATTTTCGTTTTTCTAAAAGAATATTTTCGAAAAAAAAATGATAAAATAAAATACACAAAAAAAATCATAAAATCATAAGAATAAAAAATATTTTGTGTTTCTTGTTTGAGTTTTGAGTCAATTTTTAAGTTTGGTGTCAATTGCATGCTTTAAAAATCTCTTGCATTTTTCAAAAATTCATGCATTCATGGTGTTCTTCATGATCTTCAAGTTGTTCTTGGTAAGTCTTCTTGTTTGATCTTGATGTTTTCTTGTTGTGTGTCTTTTATTATTTTTCATGTGCATTTTTGCATTCATATTGTCTAAGCATTAAAGATTTCTAAGTTTAGTGTGTTGCATGTTTTTTTTACATAAAAAATTTTTCAAAAATATGTTCTTGATGTTCATCATGATCTTCAAAGTGTTCTTGGTGTTCATCTTGACATTCATAGTGTTCTTGCATGCATCATGTGTTTTGATTCATAATTTTCATGTTGTGAGTCATTTTTTATGTTTTTCTCTCTCATAATTAAAAAATTCAAAAATCAAAAAAATATCTTTTCCTTTTTTTTCTCTCAATATTTCAAAAATTTGGGTTGACTTAGTCAAAAATTTTTAAAATTAGTTGTTTCTTGTAAGTCAAGTCAAATTTTCAAATTTTAAAAATCTTATCTTTTTAAAACTTTTTCAAAAATTAAATCTTTTTCATTTTTCTTTTTAATTTTTGAAAATTCTTTAAAATATTTTTCAAAAAACTTTTTCTTAGTTTTATCTTTATTTTCGAAAATTATGCTAACAATTAATATGATTGATTCAAAAAATTTGAAGTTTGTTACTTTCTTGTTAAGAAAGGTTCAATCTTTAAATTCTAGAATCTTATCTTTTAGTTTCTTGTTAGTTAAGTAATTAATTTTAATTTTAAAAAATGAAATATTTTCCAACCATATCTTTTTTATCATATCTTTTTATCATATCTTTTTCAAATTTTATCTTTTTCAAAAATTTGATTTCAAAATATCTTCTTATCTTCTTATCTTTTCAAATTTGATTTTCAAATCTTTTTCAACTAACTATTTAATTTTTTGTTTGTTTCTTATCTTTTTCAAAACCACCTAACAACTTTTCTCTCTCTAATTTTTGAAAATACCTCCCTCTTTTTCAAAAATTCTTTTTAATTAACTAATTGTTTTAAATTTTAATTTTAGTTCTATCTCATCTTTAATTTTTGAAAATCATTAACTCCTTTTCAAAATTAAGTTTTGAATTCTCTCTCTCATCTTCTTCAATTTATTTATTCATTTACTAACACTTCTCTTCACCTCTCTTCATCTCCAATCACTGCCTCTATCCTTACCCTTGTGTTTGGATTCTCCTTTCTTTATTCTTTTCTTCTTCTACTAATAATAAGGATCCTCTTTACTATGAGATAGAATATTACTCTTCTTTTCTTGTTCTCTTCTCTTTCATATGAGCAGGAACAAGGAAAAAAACACTATTGTTTAAGCTGATCCTGAACCTGAAAGGACTCTGAAGAGGAAATTAAGAGAAGCTAAATTACAACAATCCAGAGGCAACCTTTCTAAAATTTTCGAACAAGAGAAGGAGATGGCAGCCGAACCCAACAACAATAATGCAAGGAGGATGCTTGGTGATTTTACTAAACCCACATCCAAGTTTGATGGAAGAAGCATCTCAATTCCTGCCATTGGAGCAAACAATTTTGAGCTAAAACCTCAATTAGTTGCTCTAATGCAACAGAGCTGCAAGTTTCATGGACTTTCATCTGAAGATCCTTACCAGTTTTTAAATGAGTTCTTGCAGATTTGTGAGACTGTTAAGACGAATGGAGTAGATCCTGAAGTTTACAGGCTCATGCTTTTCCCTTTTGTTGTAAGAGACAGAGCTAGAATATGGTTGGACTTACAACCTAAAGATAGCCTGGACTCCTGGGATAAGCTGGTCATGGCCTTCCTGGATAAATTCTTTCCTCCTTAAAAGCTGAGCAAGCTTAGAGTGGATGTTAAGACCTTCAAGCAAAAAGATGGTGAATCCCTCTATGAAGCTTGGGAAAGATACAAGCAGATGACCAAAAGATGTCCTTATGACATGTTTTCAGAATGGACCATGATAGATATATTCTATTATGGTCTATCTGAGTTCTCTAAGATGTCATTGAACCATTCTGCAGGTGGATCCATTCACCTAAAGAAAACGCTTGCAGAAGCTCAGGAACTTATTGACATGGTTGCAAATAACCAATTCATGTATACTTCTGAGAGGAATTCCGTGAATAATGGGACGCCTCAAAGGAAGGGAGTTCTTGAAATTGATGCTCTGAATGCCATATTGGCTCAGAACAAAATGTTGACTCAGCAAGTCAATATAATTTCTCAAAGTCTGAATGGATGGCAACATGCATCCAACAGTACTAAAAAGGCATCTTCTGAAGAAGAAGCTTTTGATCCTGAAAACCCTACAATGGCAGAGGTAAATTACGTGGGTGAACCTTATGGAAACACCTATAATTCATCATGGAGAAATCATACGAATTTCTCATAGAAGGATCAACAAAAGCCTCAACAAGGCTTTAATAATGGTGGAAGAAATAGGCTCAGCAATATCAAGCCTTATCTATCATCTTCTCAGCAACAGAATGAGAATTATAAACAGAATACCTCTAACTTAGCAAACTTAGTCTCTGATCTGTCTAAGGCCAATTTAAGTTTCATGAATGAAACAAGGTCCTCCAACAGAAATCTGGGGGCACAAGTGGGCCAGCTGAGTAAGAAAATCACTGAAACCCCTCCTAGTACTCTCCCAAGCAATACTGAAGAAAATCCAAAAAGAGAGTGCATGGCCATTGATATAATCAATATGGCCGAATGCAAGGAGGAGGGAGAGGACGCGAATCCCGTTGAGGAAGATCTCATGGGACGTCTCTCAAGCAGGAAGGAGTTCCCTATTAAGGATCCAAAGGAATCTGAGGCTCATATAGAGACCATAGAGATTCCATTAAATCTCTTTCTGCCATTCATGAGCTCTGAAGATTATTCTTCCTCTGAAGAGGATGAAGATGTAACTGGAGAGCAAGTTGCTCAATATCTAGGAGCCATCATGAAGCTGAATGCCAAGTTATTTGGTAATGAGGCTTGGGAAGGTGAACCTCCCTTGCTCATTAGTGAACTTGATACATGGGTTCAGCAAACTTTACCTCAAAAGAAACAAGATCCTGGGAAATTCTTAATACCCTGTACCATAGGCACCATGACCTTTGAAAAAGCTCTATGTGACTTAGGGTCTGGCATAAATCTTATGCCACTCTCTGTAATGGAGAAGCTGGGGATCATTGAGGTACAACCTGATGTGTGGAAAACGATCCAACACAAAACTCACCGGCAAGCGTACCGGGTCGCATCAAGTAATAATAACTCACATGAGTGAGGTCGATCCCACAGGGATTGAAGGATTGAGCAATTTTAGTTTAGTGGGTGATTTAGTCAAGCGAATCAAGTTTTGGTTGAGTGATTTGTGTTTAACAGAAATTAAATGACAGTAAATGTAAAGGGGGAAGGGATAAGTGCAGTAAATTGAAGAACAGAATTGTAAATGTGCAGAATCTTAAAGAGCAAGAAAGTAAATGACTGAAACTTAAAGTGCAAGAAACTTAAATTGCAGTAACTTAAATGGCAAGAAAGATAAATTGCTAGAAAGTAAAAGGGAATTGAGGAATGGGATTGTAAGATCTAAACAAAGAAGAAGTAAATTGCAGCAATTGATTGAGCAGAAATTGAATCAGAAGCAAATAGCACTCAAACAGAATTTAAAGGGGATGCTGCAGAGGTTCACAGAAGAACCCAAAATAAGTTGTGATCTCAGGATCCCAAGGGCTTAGGTAGCAGAGCCTAAAACCCAATTTCCTTCCCAGATCTGAATTAACTAAGCAAATTGACAGAAAATTAAAGAAGAAACAATTGAAGAACAGATTTGGAATTTAATTATGCAGAAAACAAAATGCCAAGAGCTTGAATGGGAATTGGGACAGAATTTCCCCAATTTCACACACCCAAAACTCAGAAACTAAAGAGTAGAATTGCCCAAGGTAAATGAGGAAGGAGATCAATCAATTCTCCCTTGATCCTCTTGGTGCTCGGACAAGT
>NC_029778.3:41995653-41997034 GCF_000817695.3 Arachis duranensis
TCTCTCAAGAAAGCTCAAAGACAAAGGAAATTCAAAAGCTCTCAAAAATAAGAGTAAAAATTCAAAGCTCAAAGTAAAGGTAGCTAAAAAGTTTTTTATTACATCAAACTAACTCCTATTTATACACTTTCTATCCTTGGATAATGGGATTTGGATGGGCTTTTGAATTGGTGAAGAAATGAGTTCAAAAGAAATTTTAATTTGAATTTTGGCCCAAAAAGATTTACTCCCAGGAGGCTGCCCTGCCCTTGTGGAGGGCAGGGCAGAAAAATGAGGCTTGGTGCTAGCAATTGGTGCGGCCATGTTGCGTGTTGGTGCGAGTTGGTGCGCGTCTGGCACGAGTTTGGTGCGCCAGAGGCTGCCCTGCCCGCGCCAAGGGCAGGGCGGGAAAGTTTGGTGCGCCGGGGACGAGGTGTGCGTGCGGATGGTGCTGCCAGGGGGCGTTGTGCGTGCGGATGGTGCTGCCAGGGGGCGTTGTGCGTGCGCTGCCCGCGCCAAGGGCAGGGCAGGATCGGTTTGGTGCGCCAGGGACGAGTTGGTGCGCACGGATCGTGCCAAGGAAGGAATTGGTGCGCGCGTTGGTGCTTCTTGATGCGCACACTCACGATTCTGCCCTGCCCGCGCCAAGGGCAGGGCAATGACCCTTCCTTCATGGCCCGCGTTCGAAACTGGGCGGAAGCATGCGCCACACTAATTTTCCTTGGTTTCTTGGTACGGTAGTCACTCTTAGTCCTTGGCTTCCTCATGGTCCCTTGCTCGAGCCTTGTAGCATGCATAGTTGATATTTTCTCCTTGATTTTCTTCCTCATGGAGCCCGATTCTGCCCTCCACAAGGGCAGGGCAGACTTTGCTTCTCTTGGTTCCAAGGCATCATTTTGTGCTCTGCCCTTGGAGTGGGCAGGGCAGAGTTGCCTATGCTTGCTTGGTCACCTAATGCTGCCATCCTAGAGGGCATTCTGCCCTTGTGGAGGGCAAGGTTGCTTCCCTCATTAGTTGCGGCACGCTTCTCTCCTCTTTGGCCACGCTTTCCTTTTCTTGTGTCACGCTTCTTAGGCCACGCTTTTCATTTTCTTTTCTTTTCTTTACCTGAAATAAACCAAACAACCACTCAAAGTATCACTAAATTCAAGAGGCTTATAAATCAATTAAAATTCAATTAAAATAAGCTCAAACCTCAATGATTAACATTAAATTCATGGTGGTTGTATGATTTAAAGAAGTTATGCATTTTTATTCCAAATCACTTACTTAGGATGCAAGAAAGTGCATAAATGCTAACAAAACAAGTGAAATTAGCTTGAAAAATGGGTATATGATGACTTGTCATCACAACACCAAACTTAAACCTTGCTTGTCCCCAAGCAAGCATCAAAACTAAGAG
>NC_029778.3:41997365-42001827 GCF_000817695.3 Arachis duranensis
TTTTTCTTTCTTCCTTTTCTTTCTGTTTTTGTTACCAAGGGTATTTCATTCTTGATATGAGTTTCTATGACAGCAAGCTAACTCACAATTGAATGAGAATGATATTATGCAGCACTTATTCCATGAGTCATACATTTAATCAAACACATGTGCCACCACCAACTTCCATTCATACTTCAAGCAACATTGGATATTTTACTTTTCAATTCAAACCAAACTCTTTTATTTAAGCAATTGGGAAACAAAGCAATATTTAAACTAAGTGATGGATACAAGCATTAAGTAGATTTATCATTTTTCTAGCTATTTATTAACTAACTAAAATGAAAAGCAAAGAACAGAAAATGCATAGAGTAAAAGAAATAAATGATGGAGGCATATCATGTTTCAGCATGCATCTCCTTATTAGAGACATGAAAGAGGAAGTATGAAAGAACTTTGCCACCTTCTAATGGTCATGGCTGCTGCTTGATTCTCCCTTCTTCTTCTTTCTCTTCCCTGTCTTGGAGTAATCTTGGATCTCTTCTCCAGGACATCTTCTAGCCCAAACAGAATCTACGAGTCCTTTGAACCCAAAAGTTTCCAATGTGTTAAAGGTTGACTCAGTGTATTGACGAGATTTTGCTTGTTGCTTGGATAAGAATTCAGGGCATTGCTCAAATGGCTTGATCTCAGGATTGAGTGTTGGCAAATTGTGGGTCAAGTACTCCAACCTTGCTTGCATGTTTTCATCATACTCCATTCTTTGTACGTGTCTAACTTCTCCCAAGGTATGATGAACATTCTTCCATTGATATAGGTTGTGACTATATTCCGATGCTTTAGCTTGACTGAAATACAGCTTATCATATGATTCCTTGAATTCTTTGTATTGCTCTTTTTGCCCTTCAAGGATCTGTGCTTGAAATTCTTGCTGCTGAGTCATCATTTGTTGTTGCCATCTCTCTTGTTTCTCCTTCATTTGATGCTGCCAAGCTTCTCGTTCTTCTTTTTCTTTCAAGAATTGCTCCATGAATTCAGGATGGGGCTCTAGATATTTCTCTTGGCCCTCCTGATTTTGGCCTTGTTCGGCCTGCATAAATTGATTTTGACCTTGTTGAGCCTGCATGAGCTGCTGAGATAATTCATCAATTGATCTTTGCAACTGGCTCATATCAATGGCTTCATAAGTTTGATTTCGTCCTTCCTCTCCTTGTGCTCTTCTTTGTCTAGGAGCTGCCACCCCCTCTTGATCTTCTTCTTCATTAATCCCCTCCATGCTCTTCTTGGTAATCCATTTTCCTACCTTCACCTTTGTCTCCATGCTCTTCTTAGTAATTCCTTTTCCTACCTTCACTTTTGTTGTGTCTTCATCTTCAAAAATGACATTAGCTCTGTTACATAGCCTTTGGATGGTGCTTGGATGTCCAAGGCCTTTTGACTTGCTTGTGCTATCGGCCATTTCTTGAATGCTGTCGGCTATGAGTTGTGCAACATTGATCTCACCCCCATGCAAGATGCAGTGTGTCAAGAGAGCTCGTTTAATTGTGACCCAAGAGGCATTTCCAGTAGGAAGAATAGACCTCCTCACTATTTCAAACCATCCTTTAGCCACTGGGGTAAGATTTACCCTCCTTATGTGACTTGGAATCCCCTTTGAATCTCTCTCCCAATCTGTATTTTCCATGCATATACCTTGCAGGATCTCATCAGGATTATTTTGCCGTTGCAATCTATCCTCATAACTAAGCTCTGGGTAGGTTATGGTTCTCAACTTGAGAGTTCTTGTGATAGCAGCAGGGCTAAAACTCACTTCAACCCCTCTGACATAACTTGTGTAGGGAGCACTATTTTTGTTTTCTTTGGCAGCATTTGCATAGAACTCCCTAATCATTACTGCACTGATGTCAGTCAGGGGAGCACACAAGAGTTCCCACCTTCTTTCTCTAGTAATTTGCCTCATGATGGGGTATTCTCCTTCCCTCAAATCAAGGCCTTTCTCATAGATGACATTCTTTCCCTCCATGAACCTATGATATCTCCCTTCATGGAATTGGGATCTAAACCTTCTTGCATCAAATGATGGAGGTTCGGTTGCCATAGGTTCGGCTACCATAGGTTCTTTTCCCGGCCTTCTTTTTGAGCTTGAGGAGGCCATTGAAAATTAAGGTGAAAAGGAAGAAGAAATAAGAGTAGAAGAAGTATGTGTTGTGTTTGGGGTGAATCTTGGTTCGGTTTTGATGTGTGAGGTAAGGGAATTATGTCAGTTTTTGGAAGTGGAGGGGAATATGGTTTTAATATGAAAGTGGCTTGAATAAAAGAAGTTGTATGCCGTGTTGATGCAACGGCTATTTATAGGCCATGTTTCCAAGCTTTTCAACAAAACCACAATGAATGAATGAGGAGGGGACCGTGAGTGTTCATGAAGGGCTGAGATTGGTTTGCTCATTCAAAGAATGCATGAAATGGACGGCTTGCATGTATGGTTGAGGCTTGACGAGGATCCTCCTCCCATTGGCTGCATGCACTTCGGTGTCCAATGTTGCATGCATGCAAATTTTGTTCCCTATGAGCACGTTCTCCTAGGCACATGTGACCTCCCTCATAGCTCCTCCTAGCCGTGGCCCCTCCTTGAGCTTGTCTTAATCTTTTTCTCCTGCATGAATCAAAACAGCTAGCTTAGAATATAATATAGTAAAACCGTGGCAACTCATTTGCAATAATAAAACAATTTATTTTGGTTTGTTTAATAGTAAAAAAAAAATTTTTTTTTGTGATCAATTGTGTCCCCAAATGAAATGTTAAAAGTTGGTGAACACCAAACTTATCTTTTATGGAGGGGATGGCTTAACAATGTAAACCGTTCTCACAATTGATGCATTTTTTTTTTAAAAAAATTGATGTATGATCCCTTATCTGTATGGTTTTGAGTTCATGCTTGGAAAATGATCCTCTGATTATTGTTGCATATGCAGACACCAAACTTAGTGTTTGGTCATATGCTTTATCAAAAGACTTATGCATATGCTCTAAAAGACAATATTCTTCTTTGAACAATGAGCTTGGGTGTGCCTTAAGGTACACCAAACTTAGAAGTTTGCCATGTGCTTCAAAATGACATATGCATTTACCAGGCATGAAAATTCAAAATCATATTTAGAGGAATCATAGCTTATTAAATGAAAGAGAAGACAGAAATCTTAAACCATGGGTTGCCTCCCATGAAGCGCTCTTTTATTGTCATTAGCTTGACATTGACCTCCCTTTAAGGTGGTTGATGTTGGTGATGTCTCAGCTTGTCGCCTCTCACTGTCAGCTTTCTCTGTGTGCTTTGATGCTCAATTTCCATATGCTCAAGAGAAAGAATTTGGTTGACAGTGTAATAATCTTCTGCTCCCTGCTGTTGGTATATTAATTGCACCTTATCACCCTTAGAAAATCCTTCTGTTGGGATGTTCTTGTTCTTCCACCCTTTGTGAGCCTTTTTCTTGCTCTTCACCTTTTTCTTGCTTGTTGATCTTCCTTTCTTGACAGTTACCTGAGTTGTGATGCCTTCCTTCTTGCTGACCACCCCTGCTTCCTTGTGAATCCCCCTTTTTTCTTGCATCTGTTTGTTTTTCTGTTCCACTTCCTTTTCAGTTGATTGCTTTGGAAGAAGGTCATCACTCATTCTGCTTGTTTCTTCATTCCTTTGTGATTCTGGGAAGACTTTCAGGATGATGCTCTCCTCATGCATCCTGAGGGTTAGCTCTCCTTGCTCTATGTCCACAATGGCTCTAGCAGTAGCCAAAAATGGTCGACCAAGTATTATGGAGTCATTTCCATTTTCTGAAGAATCCAGGATCACAAAGTCTGCAGGATAGATGAACTTGCCAACCTTAACTAAGAGGTTCTCAATCAGCCCCTTAGGATAGACTATTGATTGATCCACCAATTCCAAAGTCATCTCTGTTGATTTCACCTCTTCTATGCCAAGCTTTTTCACTAGAGAATATGGGATTAGATTTATGCTTGCTCCTAGATCGCACATCCCTTTGTTAATGAGCAGGTTCCCAATAGTGCATGGTAAGAAGAAACCTCCAGGGTCCTCAAGCTTGGGAGGGAGTCCCTTTTTAATGAGTGCACTGCATTCCTCACTAAGCATCACCGTTTCCTTCTCATTCCAATCCCTTTTCTTGTTGATGAGCTCCTTTAAAAACTTAGCATACAAGGGCATTTGCTCCAAAGCCTCTGCCAAAGGTATGTTAATCTCTAACTTCTTGAAAGTCTCAAGAAATTTGTGGAAGTGCTGGTCCTTTGTTTCCTTGTGAAATCTTTGTGGATAAGGTAGAGGTGGTGTTGAGCTCTTCTCCACTTGATGCTGTTTTGGAATTGGTTCCTCCAAGATCTCCTTTCCTTTCTTCAAATTCTGTGGTTTGTTATCTTCCTCTGTGAGCTTTTCTGGAGCATTCTTGCTTATCTTGTCTTTGTTGATGGTTTCATC
>NC_029778.3:42004414-42005523 GCF_000817695.3 Arachis duranensis
CTAATTACATCAAACTAAGTCCTATTTATACACTTTCTATTCTTGGATAATGGGATTTGGATGGGCTTTTGAATTGGTGAAGAAATGAGTTCAAAAGAAATTTTAATTTGAATTTTGGCCCAAAAAGATTCACTCCCAGGAGGCTGCCCTGCCCTTGTGGAGGGCAGGGCAGAAAAATGAGGCTTGGTGCTAGCAATTGGTGCGGCCATGTTGCGTGTTGGTGCGAGTTGGTGCGCGTCTGGCACGAGTTTGGTGCGCCAGAGGCTGCCCTGCCCGCGCCAAGGGCAGGGCGGGAAAGCTGATGCGCCAGGATGTGAGTCGTGCGTGCGGATGGTGCTGCCAGAAGGAAATTTGGTGCGCCTAGTTCAATTGCTGCCCTGCCCGCGTCAAGGGCAGGGCAGGGTCCTTCCTTCACGTCTCGGGTTCGATCCTGGGAGAGTGCAAACACGCTATTTTATTTTTTTGGCTTCTTGGCACGGTAGTGGGTCTCAAGGCTTGGCTTCCTCATGGTTCTTTGTTCGAGCCTTGTAGCATGCATGGGTAGCCTTTTTTTCTTGATTTCTTTCCTTGAGGTGCCCGATTCTGCTCTCCACAAGGGCAGGGCAGAATTTGCTTTCTCTTGGTTCTAAGGCACATTTTGTGCTTTGCCCTTGGAGTGGGCAGGGCAGAGTTGCCTATGCTTGCTTGGTCACCTAATGCTGCCCTCCTAGAGGGCATTCTGCCCTTGTGGAGGGCAATGTTGCTTCCCCATTGTGATGCGGCACGCTTCTCTCCTCTTTGGCCACACTTTCCTTTTCTTGTGTCACGCTTCTTAGGCCACGCTTTTCATTTTCTTTTTTTTTTCTTCACCTATAATAAACCAAACAACCACTCAAAGTATCACTAAATTCAAGAGGCTTATAAATCAATTAAAATGCAATTAAAATTAGCTCAAACCTCAATGATTAACATTAAATTCATGGTGGTTGCTTGATTCAAAGAAGTTATGCATTTTCACTCCAAATCACTTACTTAGGATGCAAGAAAGTGCATAAATGCTAACAAAACAAGTGAAATTAGCTTGAAAAATGGGTATATGATGACTTGTCATCACAACACCAAACTTAAAC
>NC_029778.3:42005551-42011235 GCF_000817695.3 Arachis duranensis
AGAAGCTGTGATAGATGTTAACAGAGGAGAATTTGTCATTCAATTGAATGGAGACTATCTTGTGTTTAAGGCACATGACTATCCTTCTGTAACAAGGGAGAGTAAGCATTCAGAGCTTCTCTCAGTACAGAGTCAAACAGAGCCCCCACAATCAAACTCTAAGTTTGGTGTTGGGAGGCCACAACAAACTCTAAGTTTGGTGTTGAATTCCCACAACCAAACTCTAAGTTTGGTGTTGGGACTATACAACATTGACCTGATCACCTGTGTGACTCCATGAGAGCCCACTGTGAAGCTATTGACATTAAAGAAGCGCTTATTGAGAGGCAACCCAATTTTTATTTATCTAATTTTATTTTTTATTTTATTGTTCTTTTATGTTTTATTAGGTTCGTGATCATGTGGAGTCACGAAAAAAATATTAAAATTAAAAACAGAATCAAAAACAGCAGAAGAAAAATACACCCTGGAGGAAGGACTTACTGGTGTTTAAACGCCAGTAAGGAGCATCTGGCTGGCGTTCAACGCCAGAACAGAGCATGGATCTGGAACTGAACGCCAGAGACAAGCAACATCCCGGCGTTCAAACGCCAGGAATGCACCCTGAGGAGAGCTGGCGCTGAACGCCAGTAACAAGCATGGAACTGGCGTTCAACGCCAGAAACATGCTACACATGGGCGTTGAACGCCCAAAACATGCATCACTTCGGCGTTTAAATGCCAGAATTGTATGGAAAGGCATTTTACATGCCTAATTGGTGCAGGGATGTAAATCCTTGACACCTCAAGATCTGTGGACCCCACAGGATCATCTCAGGATCTGTGGACCCCACAGGATCCCCACCTACCATATTCTCCCCTCTTCTCAACATTCATCCTCTCTTTCCAATAAACACTTTTCCCCAAAACCCTTCACCAATCACCTTAATCTCTCTTCCCAATCACCCCTTTCACCACTCGCACCCATCCACTATTCCCCATAAATCCCACCTACCTTCAAAATTCAAATTTCTTTCCCACCCAAACCCACCCTAAATGGCCGAACCTACTCCCTCAACCCTCACTATATAAACCCCTCCATTCTTCTTCATTTTCACACAACACAAACTTCTCTTCTCCTTCTTGGCCGAATACACCTCTCCCCCTCTCCTCCATATTTTCTTTTTTTTCTTCTTCTCTTCTTTCATCTCTTGCTCGAGGGTGAGCAATATTCTAAGTTTGGTGTGGTAAAAGAATAGCTTTTTTGTTTTTCCATAACCATTGATGGCACCTAAGGCCGGAGAATCCTCTAGAAAAGGGAAAAGGAAGACAAAAGCTTCCACCTCCGAGTCATGGGAGATGGAAAGATAAATCTCCAAAGCCCATCAAGACCACTTCTATGATGTTGTGGCCAAGAAGAAGGTAATCCCCGAGGTCCCCTTCAAGCTCAAGAAAAATGAGTATCCGGAGATCCGACATGAGGTCCAAAGAAGAGGTTGGGAAGTTCTAACCAACCCTATCCAACAAGTAAGAATCTTAATGGTTCAAGAGTTCTATGCCAATGCATGGATCACTAGGAACCATGATCAAAGTAAGAACCCGAACCCAAAGAATTATCTTACAATGGTTCGGGGGAAATACTTAGATTTTATTCCGAAAAATGTGAGGTTGGCGTTCAACTTGCCCATGATGCAAGGAGATGCACGCCCCTACACTAGAAGGGTCAACTTTAATCAAAGGTTGGACTAAGTCCTTATGGACATATGTGTGGAAGGAGCTCAATAGAAAAGAGATTCCAAAGGCAAGCCGATTCAACTAAGAAGACTGGACCTCAAGCCTGTGGCTAGAGGATGGTTGGAGTTCATCCAACGCTCCCTCATCCCCACTAGCAACCGATCTGAAGTTACTGTGGATCGGGCCATCATGATTCATTGCATCATGAATGGAGAGGAAGTAGAAGTTTATGAAGTCATCTCCCCATGGATTCTACAAAATAGCCGATAAGCCCTCTACTTTGGCAAGGCTAGCTTTTTCTCATCTTATTTGCCATCTATGTTACTCAGCTGGAGTTATCATAGAAGGAGACATCCTCATTGAGGAGGACAAGCCCATCACTAAGAAAAGGATGGAGCAAACAAGAGAGCCCACTCATGGAACTGAAGAGACGCATGAGGAAGCTCATTACCAAGAAATTCGGGAGATGCCTCAAGGGATGCACTTTCCTCCCAACAACTATTGGGAATAACTCAACACTTCCTTAGAAGATTTGAGTTACAATGTGGATCAATTAAGGGTGGAACATCAAGAGCACTCCATCATTCTCCATGAAATTAGAGAAGTACAAAGAGCAATGAAAGAGGAGTAACAAAGGCAAGGAAAGGACATAAAAGAGCTTAAGGACATCATTGGTCCTTCAAGAAGAAGATGCCACTAAGGTGGATTCATTCCTTGTTCTTATTTTTTCTATTTTTCGTTTTTATCTATGATTTGTGTCTCTACTTCATGATCATTAGTATGTAGTAACTATGTCTTAAAGTTTTGAATAAATTCCATAAATCATTCACCTCTCTTAAATGAAAAATGTTTTTAATTCAAAAGAACAAGAAGTACATAAATTTTGAAAATTGTCCTTGAATTTAGTTTAATTATATTGATGTGGTGACAATACTTTTTTGTTTTCTGAATGAATGCTTAAACAGTGCATATTTTTTTATCTTGTTGTTTATGAATGTTAAAATTGTTGGCTCTTGAAAGAATGATGAAAAAGAGAAATGTTATTGATGATCTGAAAAATCATAAAATTGATTCTTGAAGCAAGAAAAAGCAGTGAATAGCAAAAGCTTGTGAAAAAAAAGCAAGCAGAAAAAGCCAATAGCCCTTAAAACCAAAAGGCAAGGGTAAAAAGGATCCAAGGCTTTGAGCATCAATTGATAGGAGGGCCCAAGGAAATAAAATCCAGGCAAAAGCGGCTAAATCAAGCTGTCCCTAACCATGTGCTTGTGGCATTCAGGTCCAAGTGAAAAGCTTGAGACTGAGTGGTTAAAGTCGTGATCCAAAGTAAAAAGAGTTGCTTAAGAGCTCTGGACACCTCTAACTGGGGACTCTAGCAAAGCTGAGTCACAATCTGAAAAGGTTCACCCAGTCATGTGTCTGTGGCATTTATGTATCCGGTGGTAATACTGGAAAACAAAATGCTTAGGGCCACGACCAAGACTCATAAAAGTAGCTGTGTTCAAGAATCAACAAACTTAACTAGGAGAATCAATAACACTATCTGAAATTCTAAGTTCCTATAGAAGCCAATCATTCTAAACTTCAAAGGAAAAAGTGAGATGCCAAAACTATTCAGAAGCAAAAAGCTACAAGTCCCGCTCATCTAATTAAAATTAATATTCATTGATATTTTGGGATTTATAGTATATTCTCTTCTTTTTATCCTAATTGATTTTCAGTTGCTTGGGGACAAGCAACAATTTAAGTTTGGTGTTGTGATGAGCGGATAATTTATACGCTTTTTGGCATTGTTTTTAGGTAGTTTTTAGTATGATCTAGTTACTTTTAGGGATATTTTCATTAGTTTTTATGCTAAACTCACATTTTTGAGACTTTACTAAGAGTTTGTATGTTTTCTGTGATTTCAGGTATTTTTTGGCTGAAATTGAGGGACCTGAGCAAAACTCTGATAGGAGGTTGACAAAGGACTACTGATACTGTTGGAATCTGACCTCCCTTCACTCAAAATGGATTTTCTGGAGCTATAGAATTCCAAATGGCGCGCTCTCAATGGAGTTGGAAAGTAGACATCCAGAGCTTTCCAGCAATATATAATAGTCTATACTTTATTCGTAATTAGATAATGTAAACTGGCACTCAACACCAGTTCCATGCTGCATTCTAGAGTCAAACGCCAGAAACACGTCACGAACCAGAGTTGAACGCCCAAAACACGTTACAACTTGGCGTTCAACTCCAAGAGAAGCCTCAGCTCGTGGATAGATCAAGTTCAGCCCAAGCACACACCAAGTGGGCCCCGGAAGTGAATTTATGCATCAATTACTTACTTCTGTAAACCCTAGTAGCTAGTTTAGTATAAATAAAACTTTTTACTAGTTTATTAGATGTCTTCGACTATCTAGTTCTTTTGACCATTCGGTCTTTCATGGGGGCTGGCCATTTGGCCATGCCTGGACCTCTATCACTTATGTATCTTCAACGGTGGAGTTTCTACACACCATAAATTAAGGGTGTGGAGCTCTGCTATACCTCAAGTTTCGATGCAAGTACTACTATTTTCTATTCAATTCGACTTATTCTTATTCTAAGATATTCGTTGCACTTCAACATGATGAATGTGATGATCCGTGACACTCATCATCATTCTCACCTATGAACGCGTGACTAACAACCACTTCCGTTCTACCTTAGACCGGGCGCATATCTCTTGGATTCCTTAATCAGAATCTTCGTGGTATAAGCTAGAATTGATGGCGGCATTCATGAGAATCTGGAAAGTCTAACCTTTTCTGTGGTATTCCGAGTAGGATTCTGGGATTGAATGACTGTGACGAGCTTCAAACTCGCGATTGCTGGGCGTGATGACAAACGTAAAAGAATCAAGGGATTCTATTCCAACATGATCGAGAACCGACAGATGATTAGCCGTGCTGTGATAGAGCATTTGAACCATTTTCACTGAGAGGATGGGATGTAGCCATTGACAACGGTGATGCCCTACATACAGCCTGCCATAGAAAGGAGTGACAAAGATTGGATAGAAGCAGTAGGAAAGCAGAGATTCGGAAGGAACACAGCACCTCCATACACTTATCTGAAATTTCCATCATTGAATTACATGAGTAACTCTATCTTTATTTTCTGTTTGATTTTATTATTATTATTCGAAAATCCAATAATCTCTTAATATAGCTGAATCCGCCTGACTGGGATTTACAAGATGACCATAGCTTGCTTCATACCAACAATCTTTGTGGGATCGACCCTTACTCACGTAAGGTATTACTTGGACGACCCAGTACACTTGTTGGTTAGTTATGTAGAGTTGTGACAAAGTGTGATTTATGTTTGAGAGCACCAAGTCTTTGGAGCCATTGTTGATGATCACAATTATATCCACCTAGATGCGAAGTGGAGTTTTGACAAAATGTATTTATTTTGGGCATTGAGTGTGCATACTGGTGGACGAAATTGTGATCCTCTTTGTATTTGCATGAGATTTAAAAATTGGCTCTATTGGAATTTATGATCACAACTTTGGAGTTTGGGCTGAGCTTGATCTATCCACGAGTTGAGGCTTTTCTTGGAGTTGAACGCCAAGTTATAACGTGTTTTGGGCGTTCAACTCCGGATCATGACGTGTTTCTGGCGTTTAACTCCAGACAGCAGCATGTACTTGGCGTTTAACACCAAGTTATGTCGTCAATTCCCGAATAAAGTATGGACTATTATATATTGCTGGAAAGCTCTGGATGTCTACTTTTCAACACCATTGAGAGCGCGCCATTTGAAGTTCTGCAGCTCCAGAAAATCCATTTCGAGTGCAGGGAGGTCAGATTCCAACAGCATCAGCAGTCCTTTTGTCAACCTTTTTCAGAGTTTTGCTCAAGCCCTCAATTTCAGCCAGAAATTACCTGAAATTACAGAAAAACACACAAACTCATAGTAAAGTCCAGAAATGTGAATTTAAC
>NC_029778.3:42011406-42013330 GCF_000817695.3 Arachis duranensis
GTTTGTTGATTCTTGAACACAGCTACTTTTATGAGTCTTGGCCGTGGCCCTAAGCATTTTGTTTTCCAGTATTACCACCGGATACATAAATGCCACAGACACATAACTGGGTGAACCTTTTCAGATTGTGACTCAGCTTTGCTAGAGTCCCCAGTTAGAGGTGTCCAGAGCTCTTAAACACACTCTTTTTGCTTTGGATCACGACCTTAACCATTCAGTCTCAAGCTTTTCACTTGGACCTTCATGACACAAGCACATGGTTAGGGACAGCTTGGTTTAGCCGCTTAGGCCTGGATTTTATTTCCTTGGGCCCTCCTATCCATTGATGCTCAAAGCCTTGGATCCTTTTTACCCTTGCCTTTTGGTTTTAAGGGCTATTGGCTTTTTCTGCTTGCTTTTTCTTTTTCTTTCTAATTTTTTTTGCCAAAATTTTTTTTCTCTTTTTTTTTTCGCAATCTTTTCTTTTTCACTGCTTTTTCTTGCTTCAAGTATCAATTTCATGATTTTTCAGATCATCAATAACATTTCTCTTTGTTCATCATTCTTTCAAGAGCCAACAATTTTAACATTCATAAACAACAAGATCAAAATTTATGCACTGTTCAAGCATTCATTCAGAAAACAAAAAGTATTGTCACCACATTAATATAATTAAATTAAATTCAAGGATAAATTCGAAATTCATGTACTTCTTGTTCTTTTGAATTAAAACATTTTTCATTTAAGAGAGGTGAAGGATTAATGGAATTATTCATAGCTTTAAGACATGGTTACCACATACTAATGATCATGAAGTAGAGACACAAAATATAGATAAACATAACATAGAAACCGAAAAACAGAAAGAAATAAGAACAAGGAATGAATCCACCTTTAGTGAGGGTGGCGCCTTCTTGAAGGTCCAATGGTGCTTTTTGAGCTCCTCTATGTCTCTTCCTTGCTTCTGTTGAATGATTCCTAGTAATTTTGGTGTTTCTACCCTTAGTTGCTTCCAATATTTGTGTGGAGGATTCATGGAGAATGATGGAGTGCTCATGATGTTCCACCCTTAATTGTTCCACATTGTGGCTCAAAGTTCTAAGGAGGTGTTGAGTTGTTCCCAATAGTTGTTGGGAGGAAAGTGCATCCCTTGAGGCATCTCAGGGATTTCTTGATGATGAGCTTCCTCATGCATCTCTTGAGAACTGTGAGGGGTCTCTCTTGCTTGCTCCATCCTATTCTTGGTGATGGGCTTATCCTCTTCAATGGAGATGTCTCCTTCTATGATAACTCCAGCTGAGTAACATAGATGGCAAATAAGGTGAGGAAAAGCTAGCCTTGCCATGGTGGAGGGCTTGTCGGCTATTTTGTAGAATTCATTGGAGATGACTTTATGAACTTCTACTTCCTCTCCAATCATGATGCTATGAATCATGATGGCCCGATCCACAGTAACTTCAGATCGGTTGCTAGTGGGAATGATGGAGCGTTGAATGAACTCCAACCATCCTCTAGCCACAGGCTTGAGGTCCAGTCTTCTTAGTTGAACTGGCTTGCCTTTGGAGTCTCTTTTCCATTGAGCTCCTTCCACACATATGTCCGTAAGGACTTAGTCCAACCTTTGATTAAAGTTGACCCTTCTAGTGTAGGGGCGTACATCTCCTTGCATCATGGGCAAGTGGAACGTCAACCTCACATTTTCCGGACTAAAATCTAAGTATTTCCCCCGAACTATCGTGAGATAATTCTTTGGACTCGGGTTCATACTTTGATCATGGTTCCTAGTGATCCATGCATTGGCATAGAACTCTTGAACTATTAAGATTCTGACTTGTTACATGGGGTTGGTTAGGACTTCCCAACCTCTTCTTCGGATCTCATGTCGGATCTCCGGATACTCATTTTTCTTGAGCTTGAAAGGGACCTCAGGGATCACCTTCTTCTT
>NC_029778.3:42013457-42015886 GCF_000817695.3 Arachis duranensis
TTTTCTAGAGGATTCTCCGGCCTTAGGTTCCATTGATGGTAATGGAAAACAAAAAAGATTATGCTTTGACCACACCAAACTTAAAATATTGCTCATCCTCGAGCAATAGAAGAAAGAAGAGAAGAAGAAGAAAAAGAAGAAGAGAATAAGGAGGAGAAGGGGAAGTGTATTCGGCCAAGGGGGAGAAGATTTGATTGTGTTGTGTGAAAATGAAGTAGAATGGAAGGGTATATATAGGGAGGGGGAGGGTGTAGGTTCGGCCATTTAGGGTGGGAATGGGTAGGAAAGTGTTTTTGAATTTTGAAGGTAGGTGGGGTTTATGGGGAAGAGTGGATGGATGTGAGTGGTGAATAGGTGATTGGGAAGAGAGTTTGAGGTGATTGGTGAAGGGTTTTTGGGAAATGTGACATGGGGAAGAGTAAAATAGGATTAGGAGGTAAGGTGGGAATATAGTAGGTAGGGATCCTGTGGGGTCCACAGATCCTGATGTGATCCTGTGGGATCCACAGATCCTGAGGTGTCAAGGAATTCCATCCCTGCACCAAATAGGCATGTAAAATGCCTTTGCACACCATTCTGGCGTTTAGACGCCGAGTGGTGCACATTCTGGGCGTTCAACGCCCACATGTAACATGTTTCTGGCGTTGAACGCCAGTTTCATGCTTGTTGCTGGCGTTCAGCGCCAGTTTTTCCTCTAGGCACATTCCTGGCGTTCAGCGCCAGAATGTTGCTTGTTTCTGGCGTTCAGCGCCAGTTCATGCTCTGTTCTGGCATTGAACGCCAGCTAGATGCTCCTTACTGGCGTTGAACGCCAGTCTGTACTTTCTCCAGGGTGTGATTTTTCTTCTGTTGTTTTTGATTCTGTTTTTAATTTTTATTATTTTTTCGTGACTCCTCGTGATCGTGTACCTAATAAAACATAAAATAACAATAAAATAAAATAAAGTAAAAATTAGATAAATAAAATTGGGTTGCCTCCCAACAAGCGCTTCTTTAATGTCAATAGCTTGACAGTGGCTCTCATGGAGCCACAAAGGTGATCAGGTCAATGTTGTATAGTCCCAACACCAAACTTAGAGTTTGGATATGGGATCTTAACACCAAACTTAGATTTTGGTTGTGGCCTCCCAACACCAAACTTAGAGTTTGACTGTGGGGGCTCTTCTTGACTCCGAACTGAGAGAAGCTCTTCATGCTTACTCTCTTTTGTCACAGAGGGATGGCCATGTGCCTTAAACACAAGGTAGTCCCCATTCAATTGAAGGACTAATTTACCTCTGTTGACATCTATCACAGCTCCTGCTGTGGCTAGGAAAGGTCTTCCAAGGATGATGCATTCATCCTCTTCCTTCATAGTGTCTAAGATTATGAAATCAGCAGGGATGTAAAGGCCTTCAACCTTCACTAACACGTCCTCTACTAATCCATAAGGTTGTCTTACTGACTTGTCTGCCAATTGTAATGAGAACAAGGCAGGTTGTACCTCAATGATCCCCAGCTTCTCCATTACATAGAGCCTTTTCAAAGGTCATGGTGCCTATGGTACAAGGTATTAAGAACTTGCCAGGATCTTGTTTCTTTTGAGGTAGAGTTTTCTGAATCCAAGTATCCAGTTTACTAATGAGCAAGGGAGGTTCACTTTCCCAAGTCTCATTACCAAACAACTTGGCATTCAGCTTCATGATAGCTCCTAAATATTGAGCAACTTGCTCTCCAGTCACATCTTCATCCTCTTCAGAGGAAGAATAGTCTTCATAGCTCATGAATGGCAGAAGGAGATTTAATGGAATCTCTATGGTCTCTATATGAGCCTCAGATTCCCTTGGATCCTTAATAGGAAACTCCTTCTTGCTTGAGGGACGTCCCAGGAGGTATTCCTCACTAGGATTTTCGTCCTCCTCCTCCCTTGTGCATTCGGCCATATTGATTAGATCAATGGCCTTGCACTCTCCTTTTGGATTCTCTTCTGTATTGCTTGGGAGAATACTGGGAGGAGTTTTACTGACTTTCTTACTCAGCTGGCCCACTTGTGCCTCTAGATTTCTGATGGAGGATCTTGTTTCACTCATGAAACTGAAAGTGGCCTTTGACAGATCAGAGACTAGATTGGCTAAATTAGAAGTGTTTTGTTCAGAATTCTCTGTCTGTTACTGAGAAGATGATGGAAAAGGCTTGCTATTGCTTAGCCTATTACGTCCACCATTGTTAAAGCCTTGTTGTGGCTTTTGTTGATCCTTCCATGAGAAATTTGGATGATTTCTCCATGATAAGTTATAGGTGTTTCCATAAGGGTCACCCATGTAATTAACCTCTGCCATGGCAGGATTCTCAGGATCATAAGCTTCTTTAGAAGCTGCCTCTTTAGTACTGTTGGATGCATGTTGCCATCCATTCAGATTTTGAGAGATCATGTTGACCTGTTGAGTCAA
>NC_029778.3:42016059-42032372 GCF_000817695.3 Arachis duranensis
TTTTCTTTTGGTGAATAGATCCACCTGCAGAATGGTCCAATGACATTTTCAAAAATTCAGATAGACCATAATAGAATATATCTAATATAGTCCATTCTGAAAACATGTCAGATGGACACCTTTTGGTCAGCTGCTTGTATGTTTCCCAAAATTCATAGAGGGATTCACTATCTTTTTGCTTGAAGGTCTGAACATCCACTCTCAGCTTGCTCAGCTTTTGAGGAGGAAAAAATTTATCCAAGAAGGCAGTGACCAGCTTATCCCAGGAGTCCAGGCTATCCTTGGGTTGTGAATCTAACCATATTCTAGCTCTGTCTCTTACAGCAAAAGGGAAAAGCATGAGTCTGTAGACTTCAGGATCAACTCTATTCGTCTTTATAGTCTCACAAATCTGCAAGAACTCAGTTAAAAACTGGTAAGGATCTTCAGATGGCAGTCCATAAAACTTGCAGTTTTGTTGCATTAAGGCAACTAGCTGAGGTTTCAGCTCAAAATTATTGGCTTCAATGGCAGGAATGGAGATGCTTCTTCCATCAAATTTGGATGTTGGCTTTGTGAAGTCACCAAGCATTCTCCTTGCATTATTATTATTTTCGGCTGTCATCTCCTTCTCTTGTTCGAAAATTTCTGAAAGGTTGTTTCTGGATTGTTATAATTTAATTTCTCTTAGTTTCCTTTTTAGAGTCCTTTCAGGTTCAGGATCAATTTCAACAAGAGTGCCTTTTTCCCTGTTCCTACTCATATGAGAGAGAGAAGAAAACAAGAAAAGAAGAGGAATCCTCTATGTCACAGTATAGAGATTCCTTTATGTTAGTAGAAAAAGAAAGGGGAGAAGAATGAAGAGGAGTGGGTTCGGATATTTAGGTGAAGAGAGGTGAAGAGAGGTGTTAGTAATTAAATAATTAAATAGAATAAGAAAAGAGATAGAGAATTTCGAAAATAATTTTGAAAAAGTGGTTGGTGATTTTCGAAAATTAAAGATAAGATATGATTAAAATTAAAATAAAAAGAATTTTTGAAAAAAAAGATGAGATATTTTCGAAAATTAGAGAAGGAAAAATAGTTAGGTGGTTTTGAAAAAAGATAAGAAACAAACAAAAAGTTAGTTAGTTGATTGAAAAAGATTTGAAATCAAATTTGAAAAGATAAGAAGATAAGAAGTTAGATAAGATATTTTGAAATCAAATTTTGAAAAAGAAAATTTTTTTTTGAAAAAGATAAGATAAAAGATAAAAAGATTTAATTTAAGAATTTAAAATTACTTACTTCGCTAACAAGAAACTACAAGATAAGATTCTAGAACTTAAAGATTGAACCTTTCTTAACAAGAAAGTAACAAACTTCAAATTTTTGAATCAATCACATTAATTGTTAGCTAATTTTCGAAAATATGATATAAAGATAAGAAAAAGATTTTGAAAAAGATTTTTGAAATTTTTCGAAAAACAAAGATAAAATTGAAAAGATATGATTTTTGAAAAAGATTTTAAAAAGATAAGATTTTTAAAATTGAAAATTTGACTTGAATTGTGAGAAACAACTAATTTTAAAAATTTTTGACCAAGTCAACCCAAAATTTTGAAAATTTGGAGGGAAATAAGAAAAAGATATTTTTTTATTTTTGAAATTTTAAAGATGAGAGAGAAAAACACAAACATGACCCAAAACCTGAAAATTTTGGATCAAAACACAAGATTCATGCAAGAACACTATGAATGTCAAGATGAACACCAAGAACACATTGAAGATCATGATGAACATCAAGAACATAATTTTGAAAAATTTTTGATGCAAAGAAAACATGCAAGACACCAAACTTAGAAATTTTTAATGCATGGACTCTAACAAACGAAAAATGCATATGATAAACAACAAACAACACAAAACAAAAAATCATCAAGATCAAACAAGAGGATTTACCAAGAACAACTTGAAGATCATGAAGAACACTATGAATGCATGGAATTTTCGAAAAATGCAAGAAAAATTTTTAAATCATACAATTGACACCAAACTTAAAAATTGACTCAAAACTCAGACAAGAACACAAAATATTTTTTATTTTTATGATTTTCTAATTTTTTTTGGATTTTATTAATTTTTTTCGAAAATATTTTTGGAAAAACGAAAAAGAAAAATTTTGAAAAAGTTTTTGAAAAGAAAATTACCTAATCTGAGTAACAAGATGAAACGTGGGTTGTCTATACTCAACAATCCCCGGCAACGGCGCCAAAAACTTGGTGGACGAAATTGTGATCCTCTTTGTATTTGCATGAGATTTAAAAATTGGCTCTATTGGAATTTATGATCACAACTTCATTCAACTTAATTGTATGTAGGGCATCACCATCATCAATGGCTACTTTTAATCCTCTCAGGAAAATGGTCCTATGCGCTGTCAGTGCACGGCTAATCGTCTGGAGGCATCACCCTTGTTGATAGCTACATCCCATCCTCTCAGTGAAAATGGTCCAAATGCTCTGTCACAGCATGGCTAATCATCTGTCGGTTCTCAATCAGGTTAGAGTATAATCCATTGATTCTTTTGCGTTTGTCAATCACAGTCATTCAATACCGGAATCCTACTCGGAATACCACAGACAAGGTTAGACTTTCCAGATCCCCATGAATGCCGCCATCTATCTAGCTTATACCATGAAGATTCTGTTGGGGGAATCTAAGAGATATGCGCCCGGCCTAGAGTAGAACGGAAGTGGTTGTCAATCACGCGCGTTCATAGGTGAGAATAATGATGAGTGTCACGGATCATCACATTCATCAAAGTGTTGTGCAACGTATATCTTGGAATAAGAATAAAAGAGAATTGAATAAAAAGTAATAATAATTGTATTGAAACTTGAGGTACAGCAGAGCTCCACACCCTTAATCTATGGTGTGCAGAAACTCCACCGTTGAAAATACATAAGTGAAAGGTTCA
The DNA here is from genome assembly GCF_000817695.3 of Arachis duranensis. Classification (NCBI taxonomy): domain Eukaryota; kingdom Viridiplantae; phylum Streptophyta; class Magnoliopsida; order Fabales; family Fabaceae; genus Arachis; species Arachis duranensis. Next base: position 42,018,998 of record NC_029778.3, read on the forward strand.
GGCATGGCTGAATGGCCAGCCCCCTAAAACGTGCTCAATGGCCTCCTAAGATGAAGAATAAAACAAAACTGAGACCAAAGATGAAACGTGGTCAAAAGACGACTAATACACTAGTAAAAAGTCTTATAACTAGCTACTAGGGTTTACATGAGTAAGTAATTGATGCATAAATCCACTTCCGGGGCCCACTTGGTGTATGTTTGGGCTGAGCTTAATCTATCCACGAGCTGAGGCTTTTCTTGGAGTTGAACGCCAAGTTATAACATGTTTTGGGCGTTCAACTCCGGATCATGACGTGTTTCTGGCGTTTAACTCCAGACAGCAGCATGTACTTGGCGTTTAACGCCAAGTTATGTCGTCAATTCCCGAATAAAGTATGGACTATTATATATTGCTGGAAAGCTCTGAATGTCTACTTTCCAACGCCGTTGAGAGCGCGCCATTTGAATTTCTGTAGCTCTAGAAAATCCATTTCGAGTGCAGGGAGGTCAGATTCCAACAGCATCAGCAGTCCTTTTGTCAGCCTTTTTCAGAGTTTTGCTCAAGTCCCTCAATTTCAGCCAGAAATTACTTGAAATTACAGAAAAACACACAAACTCATAGTAAAGTCCAGAAATGTGAATTTAACATAAAAACTAATGAAAACATCCCTAAAAGTAGCTTGAACTTACTAAAAACTACCTAAAAATAATGCCAAAAAGCGTATAAATTATCCGCTCATCACATAGGTTGTCAAACTCATTAGTACTTCCATCTGCATATGTTTTGACACGTGTTGCCTAGATGTAGCATTTTTCTTTCATTTCAGCAGTCATTTCATTTGTCCTCGCAGAAGTTTCAAAATTTTCAAAACTTTGTTCACCACTTTGCTTATGAATAGGTGGACTTTTACCTTCTGTTTTAACCCCGCTGCCTACAATTTTTTCCACCAGCTCCCCTAACTGTTCTATTAGTTTTGGCGTTTCAGGAGTTTTTGCCCTCTCCCCCTCTTGCGTTGCTGCTCCCTCTTGCGTTGCCGCCTCTTCTTGGCTTGAATCAGTCAAGCAGAGGCTGAATGATGGCATCGGACCTTCTTCAGGAATGTACGATGCTGTCCGTGCCATCATCATATGTGCAACAACATCATCTTCTGGTGCTGGATTACTGTGTGATGAGATCAAACATACTATAAGAGTAAGAATAGATGAATGATATTGAAAATAAAATTTTAATCTACTGAACTTACACTTTAGATGGAGCTGGTGGAAGCGGGGGTGTGCTTTCTTTAGTTGTTGGTGGTGGTTCTGGAGTGCTGCAGGGTTACAGAACAAATACAACCAAAGATTACAGAAAATACAAAAAATACACCCAAACAAATGCAGAAAATACACCCAAATAAAAACAGAAAATATACCCAAACAAAAAATAAATACACCCCAAGAATATTCCTTACCTTTTTGTAGTTTCTTCATTAATTTCTGGCACAGGGGTTGGCTCAATTTCTGGCACGGTGGTTGTTTGGGACAGTGGTAGACAAGTTTGAATCAGAACTCTAAATAAGAAGAAAAATAAAAGGTTAACAAAGCCCGCGAAAGTAAAATGCTTATAAGGTTGAAATTTTCTTGGGAAACTCACATTGAAAGCGCTTCGGTTTGTGACTGTGTCTCCACTCGCACAACCATCATGTTCTCTTCAGCTGGCTCATTGGCTGACTCTTCATCTAGACTCATCCTGAAATACACCCTAAGAAGGTCAAAAATACACCCGAAGCATTCAAAAGAAAGACATGCTTTGTTTTTTTGAGAACTTACATTGTTCCAGTTTTGGCTTTTTTTTCTATCTTTTTTTTCTCGAATAAAACATTAAAGGGCTTTTTTTCTAAAAATATATATACATAATTAGAAGCAGAAGTTAATAAAAGATAAAAGCAACCGGTATTAGAAAGAGATATTACATGCTCTCCGCCGATTTGTTTACGCTACTTTGATCTGTGTGTCCTTGAGACAAAGGATCATCACTTCCTAAGTTTACATCCGGTATTCTAAACATAGAGTAGATATTATTCAGTAAAAAGACCATACTGTTAAAGCAGGATAACAAGATTTTATCAAATAAAGGTTCTTACGTTCTAGATGAGACATAGTGACTTTCTGTCGATCGCAGGTCAGCTTCCTTCTCCCTGGCAAATCAGAAACAATTATGAGCAAAGAAAACACCTTAAAATCGGAAATATACACCCCAATAAGACATACCCATGTGCAACAAAATACACCCAAATGAATGCACAAAATACACCCAACTGAATAAACAAAATACACCCAAGTATGTTACTTACATTTTGGCTTTTCGGGTGGATTGTTTCCTTGTTGGATCCTCTGAGTCTTCTTCAGTCTCAGACTCAAAGGCAGAATGGTCTTCACTTTTAGTTGTTTCACTGTCAAATGATGATGATGAACTTGCCTTCCTTTTTTATTTTTTTGGTTTTTTTGGTTTTTTCTTTTTCCTTTATTTTTTTCATTTTCTCCTTTGTTTCGGCCATCTTTACAATTCCCTGAAACATTAGAAATGTTAGTTAACATCATTCAAGTAAATAAAATACACCCAAGATATTTTGTTCACTTACCATATGTTCCTCCATTTCTGCCATCATTCTTTCAACCAACCGCTCTCTAGTCCAGTTGGCAATCCAGGGTTCTGGAGGTCTTTCTCCCCCCTTCTTGTCTTTATTTTTTGATAGATGGAAGTAAACTATCATCAGGGCAAATAGGCAGCCATCAATTGCCTTTTTCTTTTTGAGATTGTAATCTGTTATTCCTATGATGATAAAATTCAGAACATGTGCTCCCCAGTTCCTCTCTGTTATTGTGTCCATCTTGAAAATTGGTGCCAGGTGCACATGGGAGATTTTGTTTATTGTGGTTGGTAACAGGAACGCTATCTGTATATAGAGGATGAAAATTCTCTTGAACATGAGGCGATCCTGTTCATTATCAACACCAATAGCCATATATCATCTGTCAGATTTTTGAGGGTCTTCCCCTAGAATCTTCTAAAAATTTGTTTGTTATATCCAAAAATTCTTGTCAAGATGAATATTCCGTGATCAAATTCTTTTTTATTGATATTGCCTTGGTATTGCGTATATTTAATATTCCTTTTATAAACCATTGATCTGATAGACGGGTCCCCACTTCCCTTTTTTTTCCATTTTTTTCTAAAAAATGACATACTTAACTCAGTGGTTAGAGTATTGCTTTCATACGGTGGTAGTCATTGGTTCAAATCCAATAGTAGGTAAGTAGGTATAGGTTGAACTTATGAAAGATCCTTATAATTGACTTTCTAAGGCAGTAGATCTCCTACAAAAAGGAAAACAACATTGTATGAAAATCACTTGAAATACACCCAAGCATCACTTAAAATACACCACAATATGGCTCATATAGACCTATGTTTGTAACGAGTTACCTGACGCGTTGATCTTGGTCTTACTTTAAACAAACCGTAGCCGGTTTCGAGTCTGTTTTCCCCTAATTTAAAGGAGTTAGCCAACTCCTTTAATATTTGGTGATGCACCCTTAGCGGCGGGATGTGCATCAGGCCACCTAATCCCAAATCCCTAACAATTGCTTTCTTCTCCTCGCTCATATTTCTGAATTTCTCACTTAACAAATGGGTTGCACACTTAAGGTCTTTGGTTTGCTGCAAACAACGCAAAATTAGAGTTAGATATATTTCTATTATGAAAAACTGATTTGATCTAAGACATATATTTGTTCTTACATTCTTTCCAGCTTGATTTTTGCTTGCCATTTTTTCTGAAATGAAAAATACACCCATAGATATCAGTCACATACACCCATAGATCAACCACATACACCTATACAGATTCTCATAAGTATTTAATTAGATCAGTTTAAAATGATGTTCAATTCACTCAAACATTCATAAATATACAAGATCAAGCAACATTACAAGGTCAAGCAATATACACCCAAGGACAAGCAATATTAGAACAGTTGCAACAATTGATTATATTACACTGTATCAGTTCAGAAATATACACCCAACAAATTATGCCATATACACCCAACAAATTACTCCATATACACCCACCAAATTACGCAATATACTCCCAAAAATCAGTTACGAGAAAAACTAGAACAAGAAGAACAGTAAAACCTAGAACAACTAAGAAGAACAATAAAACCTAGAACCAAGAAGAACAGTAAAACCTAGAAAAAGAAGAACATTAAAAATAGTAAAATGAGAGCTAGAACAAGAAGAACAGTAAAACCTAGAAGAACGTAGAAGAACAGTAAAACCTAGTTTTTCGATTTTGAAATGTGGAAAATCTACAAGATGAGTAAAATAGTAACGGGCAATTCTTTATCATAAAATTAATTTTACTTACTCTGGATCCAAATTGTTTCCAAAGATGTAAGTAGTAATGGCCAATTCTTTATCATAAAATTTTATCTCTTTAGTTGGCCGAAATAAAAGGTCCAAACACTATAAAAATAGATTGGAACAAAAAAAAGTTCAATGCTCATTCATTTTGATCAACACAAAGTAGGAAAAAATGCAATTATAAAAATAATATAAATATTTATAAGTTGGATTTTAGCATTTTCAGATCTAACGAAAACATGGAAAGTGTTTTAAGCCGCAGTAAAAATATTTATAAGTTACTAACTAAAGCCACACTTATATCGATAATATAAATAATAAAGTTGCATTTGCATAAAATATAATTTTTTTACCAACTTAATTACCGAGGATGGAAAAGCACAATGTTATAACGTTAATTATTTACTCAAAGTATACACACAAAATCAGCCAGATATTTCCTTTTTCATATTAAAAATAAAAATTTTTCATTTACTAACGTTATCCGAAAAGTTAAGTACTCATACGTGGCATGTCATCTCCGTCAACAGTGAAGCTCAGACCTCATATATAGTGAAAAAGAGGGGAGAAGTTGAGGAAGAGATTGTATTTTATGACTTAACATTAATATTATAATATGTGAGAATATTAAAAAGTTCTTCACCCCTAAATGGAATAGTGGCAAATCCAATGGTTGAATGATTTTGTACTTTGGGAACTATAACATCATCTATTGTGTACTATTTTGATCAAATGATATCTAAGTGGTATTTAATAGTTGTTATTTAAAAATAAAAACATAAAACCTTAACTACAGAGACCGGTAATCCACGCTTTTTTCTCTTGTACCTCCAAGTACTCTTCTTCGTGAGTGGTTCATTACCCAAACATATTGAGGGATTGGTATCAAGCATTTCTTTCAAAGGGTCCAACAGCGGAGTAACAACTGGAGTGATATTCAAAAGCTTTATGAATTTCAAAGTGTCTGATGGCGGTGTAACATCTGGAGCAATATTCAAAAGCTTTACACCATCACTCCCACTTTTTGGTGAGGAACCAACTGTTTTCACAATCTCTGGGAGGACTGCTGTTATCCCTTGCACAAAAGCTTCGCGAATCATTGTCGACAGTGCCTCGGCAACACCTTTTCCAAGCTACAAGATGCCATAAAATAAGACGCGTTACTTGTATAATAAGGTAACAACACTGTAACACCCAAATTACCCTAAGCTTTACCTTTAGCCGTAAAGCAAAGGTTAATCAGAGGTTACAACAGTTCTAAGGCTTATACATACATACATACATACATATATAGCGAAAACGTTCACACGAAGCTAACGCATAAGATACAAGGTATAGGTATAAGAGAATGAAACATATATAAATGTAAGAATATAATAATCATAGAGAACTAGCCGCAGCTTGCGGAGTTTAAGCTGACTAGTTACAAATAGAGATATACAGAGTTTTAGAATTAAAACAGCTTATACAACCTATCTCTCAAGTAAGCCTCTAAGGCCATAAAGTTAAAACACAAAAAGATGTGAGAGTAACTATAACAAAGCAATATAAATTAAACCAAGGAGGAGCCATACTCCACTCTGTCACCATATCCGCATTCTCACCGAAGTAGATTATGACCTGCATCTGAAAAATAATAACAAAGTATGGAATGAGAACTGGAGGTTCTCAGTCTGGTAACAGTGCCCAATGATGTAAGATGTAAGGCCCCAGGACGTCGAAGGCAATCCTAGAACTTCACATCACATACTGATATTCAAGCTTAGAACAAAAATAAATAAATAAAGAACTTAAACCATAAACCAGGTTATCTAAACTTAGGGGAATTCTAACTAAACTAGTCACACCGCTGTATCCCACAGCCCTCGCCAACCTACCCTCCGTGCGATCCCATCGCCACTGCCTACCTAACCTCCTCAGCACCAGACAATCACAATTAGTGCAAGCAAGTAAAACACAGATAATATTCATATACGACAAGTAATTCAAGAAGCAAGTAAGCATGTTATACAATTAGGCAAACTCAAGTAAACAAAGCAAGCAAGTAGATAGAAGATGCACATGATGAATGTCTGTCCTATTGGCTGTGATATCACATGTCGGTTATTGTGCCAAACCCGACGGCAAAGCTGATCGACAACTCCCGAACCAGTCTCTCTATTGTGCATAAGGAGGAAAATTCCGAGGGAGAGTGCCCTACCACCTTCTCTTTTTAGAGGGAAATATTCTGAGGGAGCGTGCCCCACCACCTTTCTCTAGTTGTCACATGATTCCGTGGGTTAGTGCCCTACCACCTTGCAATAAGAGAGAAGTCGCATTTTCAAGAGGAATAATTCCAGGAATAAGTGCCGTACCACTTTCTCGTTTTAGAGGGAAATATTCCGAGGGGATGTGCCCTACCACCTTCCTCTGGTTGCAAAAAGTATGAGTGAGAAGTCCAACTTCAACTCTCACATCCGAACGTAGGCGGGATTCTGCCACCGCCCCTACAACAGAGAACAATGCATAATATAATTACATATTCAATCTCAGAGGCCACTTCTCAAAACACACTTCCACTCATATTCATTCCATCAACCTTAGCCATTTACCATTTCTATTCCAAACTCCTTAGTTCCATGGTTTCTCAATCCATCATCAGCAAACACCAAGTTCACTACTCTTCCTTCTCTCTCAACCAAACTCAACATCAATACATCAGAAACCTAAACCTCCATTCTCTAACTTTCCAATATAACTATCAACTAAAACCCTTATCCTATTTCCCTTATTCTCATACTCAAATCTAAGCCCAAAAGCCTTAAAAGGGTGTTATAGAAGCTTACAACCTTGTTGGGAAGGTGAAATAGTTGAAAACAAAGTTTAAATTTATGAAACAGGGCGTGTGCGTCCGCACAGGGGTGTGCGTGCGCACGCCCAGGAAGATTTTGAAAGCGTGCATACACACAGGGGGTGCGTACGCACAGGTACTAAAATTTATAAAGTTTGTTCACTCGCACAAGCTGTGCGAGCGCCCTTAACAGACGTCCCTTCCCGACTTGTGCGTGCGCATAGGGCTATGCATCTGCACAGGTTGTAATTCTTCATTGATGTGTGCGTGCGCAAACTATGCTAGCGCTGCCACCAGAGCCCCTTCCCCTGCCTGTGTGTGCACACAGGTCTATGCATCTACACAGAATAACATTTTCGTAGGGTTGTGCGTGTGCACAAGGCTGTGCGTGCACACATACCAGAAATCCTGAAATTCTGTAACTTTGTAGAATTTCAGATTTTCATGACCAACTTTGAATGATCATAACTTCTAATACAAAATTCCAAATTTTGCAAACTTTATATCAAATCGAAGGGTTTTCAATAATCTTTGATTCTAATCTAAATTCAACAAATTTTGAAAACCGAGGAAAAAGTAATGATCAGACAAATTTCACCAAAAATCCATTTATACCCAAAACCTCCAATCCTCAATTCTTAACCAAACCTCAATCTAATACCAATTCAATCACATTTCAACCATGCCAAAACAACCCAAAATTCATTACCCAACACTACTTCAACCATTCAATTCATAAAACCACTTCACTCATTTACTTTCAACATGGACCATAATAACCAATAATCAAAATCATCATCAACATCCAAAACCACCACAAACACTCATAGGCATCATCCACCATTTACATACCAACAATCACTACAAACGCTCATAAAACTCACATCCTTCAACAATAGTCATCAAATAACCTCATTTCACCTCAATCTAAATATTTCATATGATATTATCATTATAACATCATAATTCATCAATATACTCAAAAATTATCAACCCATCATAATTTATCATAAATCATCATACCTCAACATTTAACAACTTAACAACCATATCAACAACCCTCATCCACAACACCAATCATCAATACTCATTAACACCAACAATTCCCAATAATAATCATCAACCACTCTAATCCAATACAACCAACAATTAGCATCAATTAATATATAATCATTCATACACCAATGACGAACGGATTTCTATCGGTAAAGAAATTCACAAAAATATAATCGCGTTGTAAGTATAGTTTCTAAACCAACATAAAATCCTTTCATGCAAAAGTTTTGGTTGTCACAAGTAACAAACCCAGTAAAATTTATAAACCGAAGTATTCAAACCTCGGGTCGTCTTCTCAAGGAATTGCAGGGAGGTGTGTTTTATTATTGGTTATGAAAAATAGTATTTTTGGATTTTTGAAAGGTTTGAATAGGAGAAATAAATTGCAGGAATTAATAAATCAATAGCTAAAAAAACTCTTGGCAAGGTATGAAAATTAGAAGTCCTATCCTAGTTATCCTTATCAATTGTTATGAGAATTGCTCGTTGCTCCCACTTAGTCAACCTCTAACTATGAAGGTAAGTCAAGTGGATAAATCAATATGAATCCTCAAGTCCTAGTCAATTCCCAAAGAAAGACTGGAGTTAGTGGAATTCAAGCCAATTAGCAACTTCCAATTATCAATCAACAAAAGAGTTTGATAACTCAAGAGTCTCTAAGTACTCAACCATAGCCAAGAATTAAGAAAGCTAAATAAAAATCATATATCTGAAATACCTCAAATTGCATTAATAAAAGAAATCAAATCTAACATGGAAAAGTTCATAAATTAAATTAGGAAAATAAATAAAAGGAATATTGAACCTGGAAATTAAGAAGTAGAAATCCTAATCCTAAAAGAAATCCTAAATCCTAAAACCTAAGAGAGAGGAGAGAACCTCTCTCCCTAAAAACTACATCTAAAACCTCAAATTGTGAATTATGAATGTTGTGTGAATTTTGTTGAATGGATGCATTCCCCCACTTTATAGCCTCTAATCTGTGTTTTCATGGCCAAAAACTGGGTCAAAAACAGCCCAGAAATCGCCCCCAGCAATTTCTGATATATCCAGCATGCGTCCGCGTGATCCACGCGTGCGCGTCGCCTGGCTTCAGAGCAGCTATGGCAAATTATATATCGTTATGAAGAACTGAACGTTAGCTTTCCAACGCAACTAAAACCGCGTCATTTGGACTTCTTGTAGCTCAAGTTATGGTCGATTTAGTAACAGGAGGTCAGACTGGACAACTTTAGCAGTTTCTTCAGTTTCTTGTATTCCTTCCACTTTTGCATGCTTGCTTTCCATCCTCTAAGCCATTCCTGCCCTGTAATCTCTAAAATCACTTAACACACATATCACAGTATCGAATGGTAATAAGAAGGGATTTATATTAGCAAATATAAGGCCAAAGAAGCATGTTTTCAATCATAGCACAAAATCAGGAAGGAAAATGTAAAGCCATGCATTTAGTATGAATAAGTGGGTAAATAGTTGATAAAAACCACTGAATTGAGCATAAGATAAACCATAAAATAGTGGTTTATCAACCTCCCCACACTTAAACATTAGCATGTCCTCATGCTAAGCTCAAGAGAACTAAAAGAGTGAAGGGGAATGGTAGAATCTATGAAATGCAACCTATCTATATGAATGCAACTACATGCAAAAATGATTCTACCTACTTGGTGAAGAAGTAAATAAATCTTTCAAGAATAAATATAAACTGGATTTCACTAATTCAAATAATAAAAATGAAGTACAAATAGACTTGTAAGAAGAAAATAGCTCATGAAAGCCGGGAACAAGGAATCAAGCATCGAACCCTCACCGGAAGTGTATACACTTTAATCACTCATGTGTTTAAGGTTCGATTCTCTCAATTCTCTACTAACCTTGCTTTCTAAGGCTTGCTCTTCTTCTACCAATCAACAATAGTTTAATGCACAAAGACACAAATCAAGAGGTCTTTTAAGGGTTGTAATGGGGTCAAGGTCAAGGTAGGATTGTATTTGGTCAAGTGGAGTAAAATCTGAATACTTAATTAACCTAAACTTCCCACCTAACTTAGGACAATTCATGTAATTATAATACAAAATTTAACTGCCCATTAACGATGTTTACCACACATTCATGCATCCCAAATTTAAGTACAGTACATATGCATTGCTATCACCATTTACTTTGGGGCATTTTGTCCCCTTTTTATTATTTGCCCTTTTTTCTCTTCTTTTTCTCTTTTTTTCTTTTTTTATTTTATTTTTTTTCTAATTTTCTCAATGCATATGATTAAATTATTGAATACATGAACATGTCCTAAAAATTTCTTTCAAATTTTCATAAAGATATACAACACCTAATTATTAAACCAAACGTTTCCAAACCCACTTTTTCCCACACTTAATTCTTGAGCACTCTCACTAGTCTAACCTAACCAAGGATTCAAATTAAGGACATTATTGGTTTCTTCTTAGAGTTAGTGATGAGCTAAAGTAAAGAACAAATGGGGTAAAATAGGCTCAAATTGGTTTGCAAAGGATAATGAAAGGGTAAGGCCATATGGGTATGTAAGTTGAGTGAAACAAGGCCTCAATCACATAAGTGCATGCATACATCAAACAATGGAAATATAGAATTAAGCAAGACAAAAATCACAATTTTAGAGAAAACAACACACACCCAAAATAAAATATTAGTTGATAAGATGCAACCAATCAATTAGGCTCAAAATCTCTCGGGTTTTGTGTGTTTAAGCTCTAAACCATATTCCAGAATAAAATTTCTTCAAACAAGTTTTTCAAAAAGTTTAATTCAAATTAGTGAAATGCTATAAAAGTTTTCTTGAAAAAGAAAATATTACTTCAACCAAGTAGTAAAATATGCACAAAATCAAACAAACATGCAAATGCAACAACTAATTTAACAAAGAAAATTTAAACATTGGTGTTAAAATATGAAGTAACTAACCCATGGAAGTCGGTATCGACCTCCCCACACTTAAAGATTGCACCGTCCTTAGTGCATGCTAAGATGTGCAAGTGGATGGGTTACTCCAACTAATGCTTTCATCCAAAGGTTGTGCAGATGGACTTGCTTGTTGCCCCATATAGAAGTTTCTTCCTTTTTCCTTCGTCGGTGGCCAGCCTGAAAGAAGAGAAAAAAGAAGAACAGGAACCCAAAAACAATGATAGAAAACAAATAAAATATGAGTGGGTAATGCCAAATAATAAGGGTCTCAATTACATGGTAGCTACAACATGCAAGTGAGGTAACACGATAAGCACATGGCATATCAATAGTGCAAGAATTGCAATAATGGAAAAGAGAGTGTGGGTAATGCAAGATAGTATAAGTGCATATTAATGCAAAAGAAATACCAGTATTATAAAAATTAGCATCGACTTATAAATAATAATACCCAATCAGAATAAAACAAGTCATGGAGAACCAGAATAATTCAAGAAAAGATGCAATAGTTGAATAAGAAAATTTTAACACCAATGAAAAAATAATAAATTTAGAAAAGAAAATAAAAATATGCACAAAATTAAAATGCAATGAATAAAAGTATGCAAATAAATTAAGTAAAATAGAATGGAAGTGAAGAAGGATGAGAAGTTAAAGAGAGGAAGAATAAGTAAGTAAGAAGGGAGGAAGGAAAAATTAGGAATGGGGAAGAAAATATAAGATTTTTGGTGCTAATCTGGATAAGATATGCGGCGTGATGAGCAGATAATTTATACGTTTTTTTGCATTGTTTTTAGGTAGTTTTTAGTAGGATCTAGCCACTTTTAGGGATGTTTTCATTAGTTTTTATGCAAAATTCACATTTCTGGACTTTACTATGAGTTTTTGTATTTTTCTGTGATTTCAGGTATTTTCTGGCTAAAATTGAGGGACCTGAGCAAAAATCTGATAGGAGGTTGACAAAGGACTGCTGATACTGTTGGATTCTGACCTCCCTGCACTCGAAATGGATTTTATGGAGCTACAGAACTCTAAATGGCACACTCTCAATGGCGTTGGAAATTAGACATCAAGAGCTTTCCAGCAATATATAATAGTTCATACTTTGTTCGAGTTTAGATGACATAAACTGGCGTTCAACGCCAGTTCCATAATGCATTCTGGAGTAAAACGCCAGAAACACGTCACAAACCAGAGTTAAACGCCAAAAACACGTTACAACTTGGCGTTTAACTCCAAGAGAAGCATCTACACGTGTAAAGCTCAAGCTCAGCCCAAGCACACACCAAAATGGGCCCCGGAAGTGGATTTCTGCATTTAGACTTATTTCTGTAAACCCTAGTAACTAGTCTAGTATAAATAGGACATTTTTACTATTGTATTAGACGTCTTTTGATTGATCTTTAATCAGTGTATGCGATTTTAGACCTTCATGAGGGCTGGCCATTCGGCCATGACTGGACCATCACTTATGTATTTTCAACGGTGGAGTTTCTAAACACCATAGATTAAGGGTGTGGAGCTTTGCTGTACCTCGAGTTTTAATGCAATTACTACTATTTTCTATTCAATTCAGTTTATTCTTGTTCTAAGATATTCGTTGCACTTCAACATGATGAATGTGATGATCCGTGACACTCATCATCATTCTCACCTATGAATGCGTCACTGACAACCACTTCCGTTCTACCTTAGAACGAGCGAGTATCTCTTGGATTCCTTAATCAGAGTCTTCGTGGTATAAGCTAGAATTATTGGCAGCCATTCTTGATAATCCGGAAAGTCTAAACCTTGTCTGTGGTATTCCGAGTAGGATTCAGGGATTGAATGACTGTGACGAGCTTCAAACTCGCGATTGTTGGGCGTAGTGACAGATGCAAAAGAATCAATGGATTCTATTCCGACATGATCGAGAACCGATAGATGATTAGCCGTGCTGTGACAGAGCATTTGAACCATTTTCGCTGAGAGGATGGGAAGTAGCCATTGACAACGGTGATGCCCTACATACAGCTTGCCATGGAAAGGAGTAAGAAGGATTGAAGGAAGGCAGTAGGAAAGGAGAGATTCAATAGGAACAAAGCATCTCTATACACTTATCTGAAATTTCCACCAATGATTTACATAAGTATCTCTATCTCTATTTTATGCTTT
>NC_029778.3:42032445-42045955 GCF_000817695.3 Arachis duranensis
CGACCCAGTGCACTTGCTGGTTAGTTGTGCGAAGTTGTGAAGAATGTGAGTGAACCACAGTAGTGTGCACCAAGTTTTTGGAGCCATTGCTAAGAATTGTTCAAGTTATGAAAAGATTAAATCACAATTTTTTCCTATCAAGTTTTTGGTGCCGTTGCCGGAGATTGTTCAAGTTTGGACAACTGACGGTTCATCCTGTTGCTCAGATTAGGTAATTTTCTTTTCAAAAAGTTTTCAAAAATTATTCAGAAAATTTTTTCTTTGTTTTCGTTTTTCCAAAAAGTAATTTTCAAAAAAAAATTATAAAATCATAAAAACCAAAAATTTTTGTGTTTCTTGTTTGAGTCTTGAGTCAATTTTTAAGTTTGGTGTCAATTGCATGTTTTAAAAACTTTTGCATTTTTCGAAAATTCATGCATGTGTTCTTTATGATCTTCAAGTTGTTCTTGACAAGTCTTCTTGTTTGATCTTCAAATTTTCTTGTTTTGTGTTTTTTGTTGTTTTCATATGCATTTTTGTATTCATAGTGTCTAAGCATTAAAAATTTCTAAGTTTTGTGTCTTGCATGTTTTTCTTTTCTTGAAAATTTTCAAAAATAAGTCTTGATGTTCATCTTGATCTTCAAAGTGTTCTTGATGTTCATCTTGACATTCATAGTGTTCTTGCATGCATCATTGGTTTTGATCCATAATTTTTATGTTTTGGGTCATATTTGTGTTTTTCTCTCTCCTCATAAAAAAGTCAAAAATAAAAAAAATCTTTCGTTGTTTTACTCATAATTTTCGAAATCTTTGGGTTGACTTAGTCAAAAATTTTTAAAATTAGTTGTTTCTTGTTAGTCAAGTCAAGATTTCAATTTTAAAAATCCTATCTTTTCAAAATCTTTTTCAAAAAATCAAATCTTTTTCATTTTTTCATTGTTTTCGAAAATTTTAAAATTGATTTTCAAAATCTTTTTCTTATCTTTATTTCATAATTTTCAAAAACTTTACTAACAATTAATGTGATTGATTAAAAAATTTAAAATTTGTTACTTTCTTAATATCTTTTCAAAATATCTTTTTCAATCATATTCAAAATTGATTTCAAAATCTTTTCTAACTTCTTATCTTTTCAAAATTGATTTTCAAATCTTTTTTTCAACTAACTAATTGACTTTTTGTTTGTTTCTTATCTTTTTCAAAACCACCTAACTACTTTCCTCTCTCTGATTTTCGAAAATCACCTTACTCTTTTTCAAAATTCTTTTAATTAAATAATTGTTTTAAATTTTAATTTTAATTTTATTTCTTCTTTTAATTTTCGAAAATCACTAACCTTTTTTTCAAAAAATAATATTCGAATTCTCTCTCTCTCATCTCTTTCTATTTATTTATTCATTTACTAACACTTCTCTTCATCTCAAAAATTCGAACCCTCTCCTCTCTTCTGTGTTCGAATTTTTCTTCTCTTTCCTCTATTCTCCTCTTTTTCTACTCACATAAAAGAATCTCTATACTGTGACATAGAGGATTCCTCTTCTCTCTTTGTTTTCTTCTCTTTCATATGAGCAGGAACAAGGAAAAAGGCATTCTTGTTGAAGCTGATCCTGAACCTGAAAGGACCTTGAAGAGGAAGCTAAGAGCAGCTAAAGCACAGTACTCTGAAGAGGACCCAACTGAAACTTTCAAACAGGAAAAGGAGATGGCAGCCGAAAATAATAACAACAACAGTGCAAAGAAGATGCTTGGTGACTTTACTGCACCAAATTCCAACTTACATGGAAGAAGCATCTCAATCCTTGCCATTGGAGCAAACAACTTTGAGCTAAAACCTCAATTAGCTTCTCTGATGCAACAGAATTGCAAGTTTCATGGACTTCTATCAGAAGATCCTTTTCAGTTCTTAACTGAATTCTTGCAGATCTGCGATACCGTTAAGACCAATGGGGTTGATCTCGAGGTCTACAGGCTTATGCTTTTCCCTTTTGCTGTAAGAGACAGAGTTAGAGTATGGTTGGACTCTCAACCTAAAGATAGCCTGAATTCTTGGGATAAGCTAGTCACAGCCATCTTCGCCAAGTTCTTTCCTCCTCAAAAGCTGAGTAAGATTAGAGTGGATGTACAAACCTTCAGATAGAAAGAAGGTGAATCCCTCTATGAAGCTTGGGAGAGATACAAGCAACTGACCAAAAAGTGTCCTTTTGACATGCTTTCAGAATGGACCATCCTGGATATATTCTATGATGGTCTGTCTGAATTGTCTAAGATGTCATTGGACCACTCTGCAGGTGGATCTATTCACCTAAAGAATACGCCTGCAGAAGCTCAGAAACTCATTGACATGGTTGCAAATAACCAATTCATGTACTCCTCTTAGAGGAATCCTGTGAGTAATGGGACGCCTCAGAAGAGGGGTGTTCTTGAAATTGATGCTCTGAATGCCATATTGGTTCAGAACAAAATGTTGACTCAGCAAGTCAACATGATTTTTCAGAGTCTGAATGGATGGCAAAATGCATCCAACAGTACTAAAGAGGCATCTTCTGAAGAAGAAGCTTATGACCCTGAGAACCCTACAATGGCAGAGGTGAATTACATGGGTGAACCCTATGGAAACACCTATAATTTCTCATGGAGAAATCATCCAAATTTCTCATGGAAGGATCAACAAAAGCCTCAACAAGGCTTTAATAATGATGGGAGAAACAGGTTTAGCAATAGCAAGCCTTTTCCATCATCTTCTCAGCAACAGACAGAGAATTTTGAGCAGAGCCCCTCTAGCTTAGCAAACATAGTCTCTGATCTATCTAAGGCACAAGTGGGTCAGCTGAGTGAAACAAGATCCTCCATTAGAAATTTGGAGGCACAAGTGGGTCAGCTGAGTAAAAAAATCACTGAAACTCCTCCTAGTACTCTTCCAAGCAATACAGAACAGAATCCAAAAGGAGAGTGCAAGGCCATAGATATAATTAATATGGCCGAATGCATAAAGGAGGAGAAGGACGTGAATCCCAGTGAGGAAGACCTCTTGGGACGTCCTCTGAACAAAAAGGAGTTTCAAACTGAGGAACCTAAGGAATCTGAGGCTCATCTAGAGAACATAGAGATTCCATTAAACCTCCTTCTACCATTCACGAGCTCTGAGAACTATTCTTCCTCTGAAGAGGATGAAGATGTAACTGGAGAGCAAGTTGCTCAATATCTAGGAGCCATCATAAAGCTGAATGCTGATGCCAGGGCATTTAGGCCAGTTTCACTGACCTTTTCTTTACTGTTTTAGGGTAGTTTCATGCATTTTCTTAGTGAATAAGGCAAGTTTTGGATGAAATTGCACTTACACCTTGATTCAAGCAACTATTGTAAACTTTGCATGATTTCATGAGAATTTTGCTAGAATTGCATGATAAATTGATGATGCATAATCTCATGACTTTGGCTAGAGCTTTGATGCACTTTAATTGGTTGATTTCAGGGCAAAGGAAGCATGGAAGAACCACGTTAGTATTCACGTTAACTAGGTTAACGTGAACACTAACGTGGAATAGTAAAAAGCTTGCAACGTTAATAAGAAAAGTGATCACCAATAACGCCTGGGAAGCCATCCATAGCTCACGTTACTTGCCACGTTAACTAAGTTAACGTGGTAGTTAACGTAGAAAAAAAAGGGAACTCCAACGTTAATAGAAAACGTGAACACCAATAACGTTTTCCTCTAACGTTAGCGGTAAAAGTGAACACCATT
This sequence comes from Arachis duranensis, assembly GCF_000817695.3. NCBI lineage: Eukaryota > Viridiplantae > Streptophyta > Magnoliopsida > Fabales > Fabaceae > Arachis > Arachis duranensis. The sequence goes on from NC_029778.3 coordinate 42,036,169, forward strand.
AACGTTGGAGAACTTGGCAATGATCCACGTTAAGAGTCACGTTAACTTAGTTAATGTGAACTCTAACGTGGAAGAGGAAAACAAAAGCCAACGTTAGTGACACTCACTTTTATCACTAATGTTGGATCAACTAGCATTGCCTACGTTAACTTTCACGTCAAGACCATTAACATGAAAGTTAACGTGGAGTTGAGATCAAAGAGCCAAGTTAGTGACACTCACTTTTGTCACTAACGTTGGAAGATGGCATCACTACTACGTTATGAGCCACGTTAAATTAGTTAACATGAGCTCCAACGTAGAAAATTTGGGCATTTGGAGCGTTAGTGACAAAGGTGAGTGTCACTAACGCTCTCGAAGGTGAAACACACCTACGTTAAAAGTCACGTTAGCTACACTAACGTGAACTCTAACGTAGGAACAAAGGGCATTAAGCAACGTTAATGGGAAAAGTGATTCCCACTAACGTTCGCGAAGGGGTACAAGCCAACGTTATTGGGAAAAGTGAGTCCCAATAACGTTGGCCAAAAATTGAAAAGGCAACGTTAGTGGTCACGTTAAGACCACTAACGTTGGAGTTAACGTGGGTACATAAGGGTGGAACGTTAGTGGAAAAAGTGAATGCCACTAACGTTCTCGAACCCACAATGGCACCCAACATTAATCTCACTAAATACCCAAGCCTAATTCATATTTCTCTGCAAGCTGGGGCCACTAAAGATGAGAACTGCTTTAACTCAAGATCCAGAGCCCACATCCAAGACTTGAAGAACTCACTAGAAGATCAAGAGGAATAGTATATATACAGGTAGTTTTGAACTATAGAGAAGCTTGGCACTTTCGGGAACTACTCTCTATAGATTTACTTTTCTGCACTTTTAGCATGGATTCTTCTTTTCTGCTATTTTTCATTTCTAGAGCTATGAACAACTAAACCCCTTTCATTGGGTTAGGGAGCTCTATTGTAATTTGATGGATCAATTATAGTTTTCTCTTGATCTTACTAGAAAGCTTTCGATTTTAAATCAATTGGTTAGTTGTCTTGGAAAAGAAACTCTCCATAATTGGATCTCCTTTGAGCCTTGGAAAAGGGATAAGGAGATCATGCTAGAAATGCTTTCTCATGTTGGACCAAATTGGGGTCTGGGTGGATATAGTGACATGTAATCCTCCCAACACTTTGATTTGGAAATACATGTGGTATAATCAGTGACCACACTTCATCTCTTCCCATGAGCAATTAAATCAAGGAATTGGGCAATTGTTCAAGTTTAGAGAGATTGGATTGGCAAGGAATTGGGATCCAATCACTTAAGATTGCCAAGGAGATCAATGAATGCATTGATTGAGAAAGAGATGAGAATGAACTTGATCTGGAGAATGCAACATCTCCTGAACCCAATGATTACCCCATCTCTGATCTTACCCATTCTCTTTACTTTCTGCCATTTATTTTCATGCTCATTACCCCAAATCCCCATTTAAGATTCTACACTTTAATTTCTATTAGTTACTTTCCAGTCATTTAAATTTCTGCAAGTTCTCAATCTAAATTCTGTTTAGCTCAATTAGCATATTCTTCCAACTAAAGTTGCTTGACCAATCAATCCTTGTGTGATTCGACCTCACTCTATTGTGAGTTTTACTTGACGACAATTCGGTATACTTGCCAAAGGGAAATTTGTTGAGAGACAAGTTTTCATGCATCAAATGGGAGCCAATATCAACCTTCTCAACCACCTAATCTCAACCTACCATCATTAACAGATGATAGGCTCTCAAAGATTGAGGCTCTACTTGAAAACTTATGCAGAGAAGTCCAAGACAACAAAGTGTTTAAGGAAGAAGTGCGAGCCAATATCAAGAACTAAGGAGAAAACATCAAGAGATTGGAGTCCCAAGTAGGGTATTTATCTCAACAAATTCCCAAACCCACTGATGGATTTTTCAGTGATACAGAGAAGAATCCAAGAGGAGAAACAAAGAAAGTGAGATGAGAAGAATGCAAAATGATAACCACAAGTGATGAGGGGAATATAAATAGAGTAGAACACCTCCAAAACAATCAAAAGGAAAGCCAGGAAGAAGGAAGTTATACACCCCAATCTACATCCAAGGAAGAGCTAAAAAAGAAGGAGGTATTGAACCCATATGCACCTTTTCCCCATAGGCTTAAAGGTGGTGTAGCAGGGAGAATGTATTCAAGGTTCCTTGATATGTTTACATCTCTTGATGTAAATATACCATTCATTAAAGCCCTCCAGCAAATGCCTTTCTACATCAAATATATAAAGGAGCTACTAGCCAGAAAAAGTCCATTGAAGGGTGGACAAACAATAAAGATGAACAAGGATTGCAGTGCTCTCATTCAACCAGAGCCACCCACAAAGAAGGAGGATCCAGGGAGTTTCCACATTCCTTGTGCCATAGGAGAAACAATGATTGACAGAGGGCTTTGTGACTTGGGAGCAAGCATCAACTTAATGCCTCTCTCCCTCATGAAGAAGCTCCAAATCAATGAACTAACTCCTACTGATGTAATTATCAGATTGGCTGACAAAACTCAAAAACAAGCAATAGGAGTGATTGAAAATGTGCTTGTGAAGGTGGGGAGCTACTATTTTCCCACAGATTTTGTTGTTCTGGAAATGGATGAAAATCCTATTTACCCCATCATTCTGGAAAGACCATTCCTAGCCACAGCCAGAGCACTCATAGATGTAGAGCGAGGAGAGCTAGTGCTGAGAATACATGATGAGTAGCTCACTTTCAATGTTTTCAACCTCTCACAAGAATCAAGTCAAGAGAACAAAGAATCAAGAGAAGAGCAGAATGAAGCACTGATGCAAGAAACAAGCAGTGAAGCACAAACAACACAACTAGATATCCCACTGGTTGGCAAGCCATGTATTCAAGAAGAACCTCATTCAAAGGTAACTCAAAGGAAGCTGAGCAAACCAGAGTCATGCAAAGCTAGTAACAAAGAGTCCTTAGAGAAAGAATCTGTAGAAAGCAAGAGAGTATCAAGAGGTACAAAGAAGAAAGTTCCAAGGGGATGGAGAAATAAGAAAATTCCTACAGAAAATTTCTCGCCAGGTGATGAAGTAATCTCTACATACTTTCCATCTATACCACCTTACCTCCCCACTATTCCATCTCAGCTGCCTCCTGTGTACACTATCAACAAAATCTTGTCCTTAGAGCATATGGAGCTTATCAACAAAGCCAATGGACATAGGTTCACTGCAAGAAGAGAAAACTTCAAGCACTATCAGCCACCTTGACAAGGACCAAACGTCAAGCTAATGATGCTAAAGAAGCGCTTCATGGGAGGCAACCCATGTTCTATACCTCCTCTCTTAAATCTCTAATAGTAGTAATAAGGCAAATTCCATGGAATTTCAAATCAATTTTAACAACTAATGTAAAGCTCCTCTACATGCAACGTATAGTACATGATAAGTTTGGTGTTCAAAGCACACTAAGTGAGGTTTGAACACACCTTATGAGGAAGATTTATTCCCCAAATTTGTTGCACCATGTGATCATAAACAAGTTTGGTGTACCAACGTGCATGCATGGGAAGCTTAATGGTTGATTGATTTGCATTCATGGAAAGCATTTAGTCATGTAAAAACAAAAGAAAAAGAATTTTTTTTACTAGTTCACACTTTAAGGTTTCCCACCAAAAATTTTAAATAACCGATTACACTTTTTCTTCGTATATAGGGAATAAAAAAGGACATTGATGGTACTTGATAGGACAATTGAGGAAGGGAGATTCGGCCACTACACTAAGAGAATTTCACACTTGTCTTCATGGGGAATGTCCTCGGAAGTGTTGCCATGCAACATTGGGAGTGGACAATCTTGAAGACCGAACCAAGACCCCCATAAAGGAGGTGATCCTTGTGCTCATTCAATCCCAAAACTCCAACCATCCACTATCAAACAATACTATCAATTTACACCTTTCAATCAATTGCCATCTTTCTATATAAACCCCTTAACACAACCTCTCCGTACACTCTTCAAATTCTCAGCCTTTCCACTCCCTTCTTTCGGGCATACACACATCATCTTCCACCAAAGGCTTCACATACACCCTCATAGCCATCTTGAGAATAGCCAACACATCAATAATCTTGCATGGCATCATCAAGCTCCAAGAGACAAAAGGGGAATGAACCCATAGAGCATCCTCCTTTTGATGAAGGGCGATTTAGAACCTTTCATCATGCACTCCAGTATGGGTGGATGACTGAAAAAGAAATCATTTATGAACTAGGCTTTCAAGTCACAAAAGCCGAGTGTCCAGAAATCACAAAGAAGGTGGAACAACGCCGATGGGAGGCCCTCACCGATCTAATCACAAGGGTGAATGCAACTCTAGTAAGAGAGTTCTATGCAAATGCAGTTAGGCAAGACAAGGCGGATGACTCATACACAAGTTTTGTGAGAGGGGTTGATGAGCGGATAATTTATACGCTTTTTGGCATTGTTTTTAGTATGTTTTTAGTATATTTTAGTTAGTTTTTAGTATAATTTTATTAGTTTTTAGTTAAAATTCACTTTTCTGGACTTTACTATGAGTTTGTGTGTTTTTTTGTGATTTCAGGTATTTTCTGGCTGAAATTGAGGGTCCTGAGCAAAAATCTGATTCAGAGGCTGAAAAGGACTGCAGATGCTGTTGGATTCTGACCTCCCTGCACTCGAAGTGGATTTTCTGGAGCTACAGAAGCCCAATTGGCGCGCTCTCAACGGCGTTGGAAAGTAGACATCCTGGGCTTTCCATCAATGTATAATAGTCCATACTTTGCCCGAGATTTGATGGCCCAAACCTGCGTTGCAAATCAGCTTCAGAATTCGACCTCATGACACTTTACACATTTCTCATTGTATCTTCTACAGCATGAGTCTCTAAACCCCATGGTTGGAGGTGAGGAGCTCTGCTGTGTCTTGATGGATTAATGCAATTACTACTGTTTTTTCATTCAATCATGCGTGCTTCCATTCTAAGATATCACTTGTTCTTAAACCTGATGAATGTGATGATCCGTGACACTCATCATCATTCTCAACTATGAACGTGTGCTTGACAACCACCTCCGTTCTACCTTATATTGAGTAGATATCTCTTGGATTCCTTAATCAGAATCTTCGTGGTATAAGCTAGAATTGATGGCGGCATTCAAGAGAGCGTTGAACATTTTCACTGAGAGGATGGGAGGTAGCCATTGACAACGGTGAAACCCTACATACAGCTTGCCATGGAAGGAGCCTTGCGTGTTTGAAGAAGAAGACAGTAGGAAAGCATAGATTCAGAAGACAGAGCATCTCCAAAACCTCAACCTGTTCCCCATTACTGCAAAACAAGTACTCATTTCATGTTCTTTTGCTTTTTACAATCAACCCTGATAATTATTGATATCCTGACTAAGAGTTACAAGATAACCATAGCTTGCTTCAAGCCGACAATCTCCGTGGGATCGACCCATACTCACGTAAGGTATTACTTGGACGACTCAGTGCACTTGCTGGTTAGTTGTGCGGAATTGCAAAAGTGTGATTGCAATTTCGTGCACCAGGGGTCATGGTGGATTTTAGTCCCATGACTATCATGAGAGTGTTGCAATTGAGACGCATACCCTTTGAAGAGGAGAGCTATCACTCGAGAATGGACAAAAATCCCAATTATGACCAGATTATACATGATATATGTGTGCAAGGAGCAGATTGGGAAAGAGGCCCCAAGAGGAAGCCCAAATTTATAAAAAGAGGAGATCTCCTCCCTGAGGCTAAAGGTTGGTTCGAAATTGTAAGGAGATCCATCCTCCCAGCCAGAAACAACTCAGAGGTAAACCTTAAGAGAGCAATGATGGTGCAATGTCTAATGAAGGGAGGAGAGATCAAGGCTCATGAACTCATAGCCCAAGGCATTCGGAAGCTTACTGAGAAGAGTGATTCTAGTGGAAAGTTGGGTTATCCCAGCACTATCTTTCGCCTTTGCAAACTGGCCAGGGTGATATTTGAGGATGAAAACCCCGAGTGGATAAAGGTTGGTCTTCCAATCACTTATCGTCGGATGCATGCTGCTGCAGCTCCACTACCTCCACGAAGGATACGAAAGAGGCCAGCCTATCAAGCTGAAGAAGAACAACATCCACAGGAGCATACCCCTGCCACCTTAAGCATGCACCAATTGCAAGAGGCTATTGATACCTTATCTAGGCAATGCATGGAAAATCAAGGGGCACAAAGGGAGTTTCAAATACAATTAATAGACCGCCAAGAAGGATCACTCTTTAGATGGATAAATCAGCAAGAGGAATGGCAAAAACAATTGATGGATCAACAAATAGAACAAGGGAGATAATGGAGTGAATCCTTCCATAACCTGAATCAGAAGCAAGATCAACAACAAGAAGCCATCCAAAGGCTAACCAATATCCAAGCACATCAAGGTGCACACATCCATGAGATGCATCAAAAACAGAGAGAACAAGCAGATCTTTTCGATGAATACAGAGCATTTTCGGAAGGTGTCTACATGAGTGAGACTGGGTATCATGTGAATACCCAAGCCAGGCTTGGGTACTTAGTCGGACAACTACCTGTTTTACATCCTGGGATAACAAAATATGAAGATGTAAAGGATGAGTTAGCACGAGTGGAGCGCGAAAGGGTAGAACAAAGTCATAAATCAGTAAGGAAGGCACTGGAGGACTGGAAGGTAGCCAGAATGAATCGGATGAGAGGAAGCACAAGCGGACAAGGTAAACTTAAAGAGGGCAAGGAAGCAGAAGAACATGAGCATGCCAACAAGTGAAAGGTGGTGAAGTTCCTTCTTAGTTTACCTTTTTCAAAGCTTTAAATAAGGAAAATCATGTATGAAATAGAACATGCTTCCATGAGTAGTTTAGGACTTTTAATTCTGCATTTAAATTTCGTTGCTTAGGTTAAATGTGCTAGCTTAATGTCTTGAGTGTTCACTTTCATCTTTCTTACTTGTATGCTTGTCTCTTTAAGTTAATCAAAAAGAAAATGTTATGAAAAGAACAAGAGTGGAGTTATTTTATGAAGTGCATTCTGAATGTTTGTGGTAGGACGATTAGTAAGCTAAGTTGGTTCACCAGATAAGGAAAGAAAGCAACTATCTATCCTGAGTCCTATGTTTGAGACACACCCTTTGAGATTAACTAAATAATAAGATCCCAATAAGAAAAGAGAAGAGCAATAAAAGTGAAAAAGAAAGAAACACAATAAGAAACAATGCTAGGCACCAAGGGTTTCAAAAATGAGGCATATGTCTGTGGTGTTTATGTACAAGGGATATACTTGGATGAATAAGCTCTTAGGGGTGCCTTATCACTTGGTAACTTGGATTAACTAATCCAGGATTATCAGCTGAAAGTCCACTATTAAGAGTAACCTTTGCTACAGAACACTTAGTAATCCAAAGAGGTGCTGGACACCAAGGTCTCAAGAAAGGAAAATAACAAACCATGTGCATGTGGTGTGTATGTATGAGGGAAAGTGACTTGAGGGAGTAAGTCCTTAGGGGTGTCTCAACACCTAGCACCTTGAACCAACTGAAAGCTTATCATAAAGACTCGCCCTCTTACAAAGCACTTAGCAAAAAGAAAAATAAACTTTGAAAAAAGAAGGAAGGATCAATAAGAAAGAAGTCTCAATGGATGCAATCAAAAAAGTGACCAAGGAGTTGATAAAGGCTTGAAACCTAAAGGGGAGGAACCTAAGTTGCTATGCATGAAACCCCATAAACCAGGAAGTCTACTTCTATTTTATCTTCTTGTTCTTCCATTTCATTCTTCTTATGCTTCAGTACTTGCTTAGGGACAAGCAAGCTTTAAGTTTGGTGTTGTGATGCCAGAGCATTTAGGCCAGTTTCATTGACTTTTTCTTTACTGTTTTAGGGTAGTTTCATGCATTTTCTTAGTGAATAAGGCAAGTTTTGGATGAAATTGCACTTACACCTTGATTCAAGCAACTATTGTAAACTTTGCATTATTTCATAAGAATTTTGCTAGAATTGCATGATAAATTGATGATGCATAATCTCATGACTTTGGCTAGAGCTTTGATGCACTTTAATTGCTTGATTTCAGGGCAAAGGAAGCAAGGAAGAACCACGTTAGTATTCACGTTAACCTAGTTAACATGAACACTAACGTGGAATGGTAAAAAGCTTGCAACGTTAATGAGAAAAGTGATCACCAATAACACCTGCGAAGCCATCCATAGCTCACGTTACTTGCCACGTTAACTAAGTTAACGTGGTAGTTAACGTAGAAGAAAAAGGGAACTCCAACGTTAAGAGAAAACATGAACACCAATAACATTTTCCTCCAACGTTAGTGGTAAAAGTGAACACCACTAACTTTGGAGAACTTGGCAATGATCCACGTTAAGAGTCACGTTAACTTAGTTAATGTGAAATCTAACGTGGAAGAGGAAAACAAAAGCCAACGTTAGTGACACTCACTTTTGTCACTAACGTTGGACCAACTAGAATTGCCTACGTTTACTTTCACGTTAAGACCATTAACGTGAAAGTTAACGTGGAGTTGAGATCAAAGAGCCAACGTTAGTGACACTCACTTTTGTCACTAACGTTGGAAGATGGCGTCACTACTATGTTAATAGCCACGTTAACTTAGTTAACGTGAGTTCCAACGTAGAAAATTTGGGCATTTGGAGCGTTAGTGACAAAGGTGAGTGTCACTAACGCTCTCAAAGGTGAAACACACCTACGTTAAGAGTCACGTTAGCTACACTAACGTGAACTCTAACGTAGGAACAAAGGGCATTGGTGGGCGAAATTGTGATCATCAATGGCGCCATCAACATGGTACGCTCAATTGCAATCTCAACTCTTTATCATAACTTCGCACTACTAACCAGCAAGTGTACTGGGTCGTCCAAGTAATAAACCTTACGCGAGTAAGGGTCGATCCCACAGAGATTGTTGGTATGAAGCAAGCTATGGTTACCTTGTAAATCTTAGTCAGGCAAACTCAAATAGTTATGAATGATGAATAAAACATAAAGATAAAGATAGAGATACTTATGAAATTCATTGGTGGAAATTTCAGATAAGCGTATGAAGATGCTTTGTCCCTTCCGTCTCTCTGCTTTCCCACTGTCTTCATCCAATCCTTCTTACTCCTTTCCATGGCAAGCTGTATGTAGGGTTTCACCGTTGTCAGTGGCTACCTCCTATCCTCTCAGTGAAAATGTTCAACGCACCCTGTCATGGCACGGCTAATCATCTGTTGGTTCTCAATCAGGTTGGAATAGAATCCAGTGATTCTTTTGCGTCTGTCACTAACGCCCAGCCTTCAGAAGTTTGAAGCTCGTCACAGTCATTCAATCATTGAATCCTACTCAGAATACCACAGACAAGGTTTAGACCTTCCGGATTCTCTTGAATGCAGCCATCAATTCTAGCTTATACCACGAAGTTTCCGGTTAAAGAATCCAAGAGATATCTACCCAATCTAAGGTAGAACGGAGGTGATTGACAGTCACACGTTCATAGGTGAGATGATGATGAGTGTCACGGATCATCACATTCATCAAGTTGAAGAACAAGTGATATCTTAGAATAAGAACAAGCTGAATTGAATAGAAGAACAATAGTAATTGCATTAATACTCGAGGTACAACAGAGCTCCACACCTTAATCTATGGTGTGTAGAAACTCCACCGTTGAAAATACATAAGAACAAAAGTGATCATTGGCTTCGGCCCCAGAGAGGGAACC
>NC_029778.3:42046088-42047966 GCF_000817695.3 Arachis duranensis
GCCAGTTCCGGCGTTTAACGCCGGGCAGTTTTGAGCTGATTTGGAACGCCAGTTTGGGCCATCAAATCTCGGATAAAGTATGGACTATTATATATTGCTTGAAAGCCCAGGATGTCTACTTTCCAACGCCGTCGAGAGCGCGCCAATTGGGCTTCTGTAGCTCCAGAAAATCCACTTCGAATGCAGGGAGGTTAGAATCCAACAGCATCTGCAGTCCTTTTCAGCCTCTGAATCAGATTTTTGCTCAAGTTCCTCAATTTCAGCCAGAAAATACCTGAAATCATAGAAAAACACACAAACTCATAGTAAAGTCCAGAAAAGTGAATTTTAACTAAAAACTAATAAAACTATACTAAAAACTAACTAGATCATACTAAAACATACTAAAAACAATGCCAAAAAGCGTATAAATTATCCGCTCATCACAACACCAAACTTAAATTGTTGCTTGTCCCCAAGCAACTGAAAATCAAATAGGATAAAAAGAAGGGAATATATGATGAATTCCAAAAACATCTATGAAGATCAGTATTAATTAGATGAGCGGGGCTTTTAGCTTTTTTCCTCTGAACAGTTTTGGCATCTCACTCTATCCTTTGAAATTCAGAATGATTGGCTTCTATAGGAACTCAGAATCCAGATAGTGTTATTGATTCTCCTAGTTAAGTATGATGATTCTTGAACACAGCTATTTTTTTGAGTCTTGGCCGTGGCCTAAAGCACTTTGTCTTCCAGTATTACCACTGGATACATACATGCCACAGACACATAATTGGGTGAACCTTTGCAGATTGTGACTCAGCTTTGCTAGAGTCCCCAATTAGAGGTGTCCAGGGTTCTTAAGCACACTCTTTTTGCCTTGGATCACAACTTTCTTTCTTTTTCTCTCTTTTTTTCGTTTTTTTTTCGTTTTTCCTCTTCCTTCTTTTTTTTTGTATTCACTGCTTTTTCTTGCTTCAAGAATCATTTTTATGAATTTTCAGATCCTCAGTAACATGTCTCCTTTTTCATCATTCTTTCAAGAGCCAACCATTCATGAACAACAAATTCAAAAGACATATGCACTGTTTAAGAATACATTCAGAAAACAAAAGTATTGCCACCACATCAAAATAATTAATCTGTTATAAAATTTAAAATTCATGCAATTCTTATCTTTTTCAATTAAGCACGTTTTTTTTTAAGAAAGGTGATGGATTCATAGGACATTCATAACTTTAAGGCATAGACACTAAGACACTAATGATCACAAGACACAAACATAGATAAACATAAGCATAATTTTTGAAAAACAGAAAATACAGAACAAGGAAAATAAAGAAGGGGTCCACCTTAGTGATGGCGGCTTGTTCTTCCTCTTGGAGATCTTATGGAGTGCTTAAGCTCCTGAATGTCTCTTCCTTTTCTTTGTTGCTCCTCCCTCATGATTCTTTGATCTTCTCTAATTTCATGGAGGAGGATGGAGTGTTCTTGGTGTTCCACCCTTAGTTGTCCCATGTTGGAACTTAATTCTCCTAGGGAGGTGTTTAGTTGCTCCCAATAGTTTTGTGGAGGAAAGTGCATCCCTTGAGGCATCTCAGGGATTTGATGATGAGAGGGGTCTCTTGTTTGCTCCATCCTCTTCTTAGTAATGGGCTTGTCCTCATCAATGGGGATGTCCCCCTCTATGTCAACTCCAACTAAATAACAGAGGTGACAAATGAGATGAGGAAAGGCTAACTTTGCCAAGGTAGAGGACTTGTCCGCCACCTTATAAAGTTCTTGGGATATAACCTCATGAACTTCTATTTCTTCTCCAATCATGATGCTATGAATCATGATAGCCCGGTCTATAGTAACTTCGGACCGGTTGCTAGTGGGAATGATTGAGCGTTGGAT
>NC_029778.3:42048153-42050036 GCF_000817695.3 Arachis duranensis
TGGGTGTTCATCTCCTTGCATCATGGGCAAGTTGAATGCCAACCTTACATTTTCCGGACTAAAATCCAAGCATTTCCACCGAACCATAGTAAGCCAATTCTTTGGGTCCGGGTTCACACTTTGATCATGGTTCTTGGTGATCCATGCATTGGCATAGAACTCTTGAACCATTAAGATTCCGACTTGTTGAATGGGGTTGGTAAGAACTTCCCAACCTCTTCTTCGGATCTCATGTCGGATCTCCGGATATTCACTCTTTTTGAGTTTGAAAGGGACCTCGGGGATCACCTTCTTCCAGGCCACAACTTCATAGAAGTGCTCTTGATGCACCCTTGAGATGAATCTCTCCATCTCCCATGACTCGGAGGTGAAAGCTTTTGCCTTCCCTTTCCTCTTTCTAGAGGTTTCTCCGGCCTTGGATGCCATAAATGGTTATGGAAAAACAAAAAGCAATGCTTTTACCACACTAAACTTAAAGGGTTTGCTCGTCCTCGAGCAAAAGAAGAAAGAAGAGAGTAGAAGAAGAAGAAATGAAGGAGAAGGAAATGGCTTTGTGGTTCGGCTAAAGGGGGAGAAGTAGTGTTTAGGTGATTGGTGAATGGGTGAAGAAAAGAGAGAGTGGTGGGGTAGATGGGGATCCTGTGGGGTCCACAGATCCTGAGGTGTCAAGGAAAAGTCATCCCTGCACCAAGTGGCGAGCAAAATTGCTCCCTGTGCCAATTCTGGCGTTAAACGCCGGGCTGGTGCCCATTTCTGGCGTTTAACGCCAACTTCTTGCCTTTTCCTGGCATTTAGCGCCAGTCTGGTGCCCCTTTCTGGCGTTAAACGCCCAGAATGGTGCCAGACTGGGCGTTAAACGCCCATCCGCTAGCCTTACTGGCGTTTAAACGCCAGCAAGTTCTCCTCCAGGGTGTACTGTTTTTCTTTCTGTTTTTGCTTTTTCAATTGATTTTGTGACTTCTCATGATCATCAACCTACAGAAAACATAAAATAACAAAAGATGATAGATAAATATAATAAGATTGGGTTGCCTCCCAACAAGCGCTTCTTTAATGTCATTAGCTTGACAGTGGGCTCTCATGGAGCCTCACAGATACTCAGAGCAATGCTGGAACCTCCCAACACCAAACTTAGAGTTTGAATGTGGGGGTTCAACACCAAACTTAGAAGTTGGTTGTGGCCTCCCAACACCAAACTTAGAGTTTGACTGTGGGGGCTCTGTTTGACTCTGTTTTGAGAGAAGCTCTTCATGCTTCGTCTCCATGGTGACAGAGGGATATCCTTGAGCCTTGAACACAAAGGATTCTTCATTCACTTGAATGATCAATTCTCCTCTATCAACATCAATCACAGCCTTTGTTGTGGCTAGGAAGGGTCTGCCAAGGATGATGGATTCATCCATGCACTTCCCAGTCTCTAGGACTATGAAATCAACAGGGATGTAATGGTCTTCAACTTTTACCAGAACATCCTCTACAATTCCATAAGCTTGTTTTCTTGAATTGTCTGCCATCTCTAGTGAGATTTTTGCAGCTTGCACCTCGAAGATCCCTAGCTTCTCCATTACAGAGAGAGGCATGAGGTTTACACTTGACCCTAGGTCACACAAGGCCTTGTTGAAGGTCATGGTGCCTATGGCACAAGGTATTGAGAACTTCCCAGGATCTTGTCTCTTTTGAGGTAGTTTCTGCCTAGACAAGTCATCCAGTTCTTTCGTGAGCAAAGGGGGTTCATCCTCCCAAGACTCATTACCAAATAACTTGTCATTTAGTTTCATGATTGCTCCAAGGTACTTAGCAACTTGCTCTTCAGTGACATCTTCATCCTTTTCAGAGGAAGAATACTCATCAGAGCTCATGAATGGCAGAAGTAAATCCAATGG
>NC_029778.3:42050441-42052228 GCF_000817695.3 Arachis duranensis
GTTCAGAAGTGTACATGAATTGGTTATTTGCAACCATTTCAATCAGCTCTTGAGCTTCTGCAGGCGTCTTCTTCAGATGAAGAGATCCTCCAGCAGAGCTATCCAAGGACATCTTGGATAGTTCAGATAGACCATCATAGAAGATACCTATGATGCTCCATTCAGAAAGCATGTCAGAAGGACACTTTCTGATTAATTGTTTGTATCTTTTCCAAGCTTCATAGAGAGATTTACCTTCCTTCTGTCTGAAGGTTTGGACTTCCACTCTAAGCTTACTCAATTTTTGAGGTGGAAAGAACTTTGCCAAGAAGGCATTGACTAGCTTTTCCCAAGAGTCCAGGCTTTCTTTAGGTTGAGAGTCCAACCATGTCCTAGCTCCGTCTCTTATAGCAAAAGGGAATAGCATAAGTCTGTAGACCTCAGGGTCAACCCCATTTCCATGTCTTCTTCTTTGAAGATTTCTGTTAGCTTCTCTACAGAGAGTTGTGCCTTAGCTTCTCTTAGCTTTCGCTTCAAGGTCCTTTCAGGTTCAGGGTCAGCCTCAACAAGAATGCTTTTGTCTTTGCTCCTGCTCATATGAAAGAGAAGAGAACAAGAAAATATGGAATCCTCTATGTTACAGTATAGAGATTCCTTGAGGTGTCAGAGGAAAAGAAAAATAGAAGGAAGAAGTAGAATAATTCGAACTTATCAAGAGAGATGGAGTTCGAATTGTTCATTGAGGAATAGTGTTAGTCCATAAATAGAAGGATGTGAGAAGAGAGGAAGTAATTTTCAAAAATTAAGTAGAAGATTTTGAAAACATTTTGAAAAACACTAATTGATTTTTGAAAACCAAGAGTGGAAAAGAAATCAAGTGATTTTTGAAAAAGATTTTGAAATTAGAAATCAAAAAGATTTGATTGAAAACTATTTTGAAAAAGATATGATTGAGAAGATATGATTTGAAAAACATTTGATTTTGAAAAGATTTTGAAAACTAAAAAAAATTTGGTTTGAAAACAGAATCTTCCCTTCTTGTGCCATCCTGGCGTTAAACGCCCAGAATGGTGCACATTCTGGCGTTTAACGCCCAAACCACTACCCTTTTGGGCGTTAAACGCCAGTTTGCCTTCCTTACTGGGCATTTTGAACGCCCAGCTTTTTCTGTGTAATTCCTCTGCTGAATGTTCTGAATCTTCAATCCTCTGTATTATTGACTTGAAAAGACACAAATTAAAAATATTTTTGGATTTTTAATAATGAGGAATAGTCAAAATACAACTAAAATCAAATAACAATGCATGCAGACACCAAACTTAGCAGTTTGTATACTACTGACACTAACAAAATGAGAATACACATGAGAAACAACAAAACACTCAAGTCAAGAGAATTCAAAGATCAGAGCAATGAAATCATCAAGAACATCTTGAAGATCACTTAAGACACATGGATGAATGCAAGAAGAACAGAAACATGTAATTGACACCAAACTTAACATGAGACTAGTGTCTCAATAAGAAACATAAAATATTTTTGGTTTTTATGATTTTGTAATTTTTTTTTTTGGTTTTTTCGAAAATTAAGTGGAGAAGAAAATAAAGATATCAAAATTCTTAATGAGAATTCCAGGAATCATGCAATGTTAGTCTAAAGCTTCAGTCTAAAGGAATTAGACATGGCTAGTCAAGCTTCAGCAGGACATTACATTCAAGAGCTAAATTGATGAAGATCAATCAGCTTTGGTGATGATAAGAACATCACCTTGAAACACTAGAATTCATTCTTAAGAACTCTGAAGAAAA
>NC_029778.3:42052338-42053051 GCF_000817695.3 Arachis duranensis
GGCCGGATCAGAAATTTGGCACTGATGTTACCGGACCAAAAGCTTGCCGAAAACTCGAACAATCCCCGGCAACGGCACCAAAAACTTGGTGGGCGAAATTGTGATCATCAATGGCGCCATCAACATGGTACGCTCAATTGCAATCTCAACTCTTTATCACAACTTCGCACTACTAACCAGCAAGTGTACTGGGTCATCCAAGTAATAAACCTTACGCGAGTAAGGGTCGATCCCACGGAGATTGTTGGTATGAAGCAAGCTATGGTTACCTTGTAAATCTTAGTCAGGCAAACTCAAATGGTTATGAATGATGAATAAAACATAAAGATAAAGATAGAGATACTTATGTAATTCATTGGTGGAAATTTCAGATAAGCATATGAAGATGCTTTGTCCCTTCCGTCTCTCTGCTTTCCCACTGTCTTCATCCAATCCTTCTTACTCCTTTCCATGGCAAGCTATATGTAGGGTTTCACCATTGTCAATGGCTACCTCCCATCCTCTCAGTGAAAATGTTCAACGCACCCTGTCACGGCACGGCTAATCATCTGTCGGTTCTCAATCAGGTTGGAATAGAATCCAGTGATTCTTTTGCGTCTGTCACTAACGCCCAGCCTTCAGGAGTTTGAAGATTGTCACAGTCATTCAATCATTGAATCCTACTCAGAATACCACAGACAAGGTTTAGACCTTCCGGATTCTCTTGAATGCAG
>NC_029778.3:42053417-42053716 GCF_000817695.3 Arachis duranensis
TTTTGTGCCAGTTTGGGCGTTTAACTCCCATTCTTGTGCCAGTTCTGGCGTTTAACGCCGGGCAGTTTTGAGCTGATTTGGAACGCCGGTTTGGGCCATCAAATCTCGGACAAAGTATGGACTATTATATATTGCTGGAAAGCCCAGGATGTCTACTTTCTAACGCCGTTAAGAGCGCGCCAATTAAGCTTCTGCAGCTCCAGAAAATCGACTTCGAATGCAGAGAGGTCAGAATCCAACAGCATCTGCAGTCCTTTTCAGCCTCTGAATCAGATTTTTGCTCAAGTCCCTCAATTTCA
>NC_029778.3:42053763-42059274 GCF_000817695.3 Arachis duranensis
TCAAGTCCCTCAATTTCAGCCAGAAAATACCTGAAATCACAGAAAAACACACAAACTCATAGTAAAGTCCAGAAAAGTGAATTTTAACTAAAAACTAATAGAAATATACTAAAAACTAACTAAAACATACTAAAAACATACTAAAAACAATGCCAAAAAGCGTATAAATTATCCGCTCATCAGGCATCAAGCAATATTAATGGGAAAAGTGATTCCCACTAATGTTCACGAAGGGGTACAAGCCAACATTATTGGGAAAAGTGAGTCCCAATAACGTTGGCAAAAATTTGAATAGGCAACGTTAGTGGTCACGTTAAGACCACTAACGTTGGAGTTAACGTGGGTACATAAGGGTGGAACGTTAGTGGAAAAAGTGAATGCCACTAATGTTTTCGAACCCACAATGGCACCCAATGTTAATCTCACTAAATACCCAAGCCTAATTCATATTTCTCTGCAAGCTGGGCCCACTAAAGATGAGAATTGCTTCAACTCAAGATCCAGAGCCCACATCCAAGATTTGAAGAACTCACTAGAAGATCAAGAGGAGTAGTATATATAGGGGTAGTTTTGAACTATAGAGAAGCTTGGCACTTTCGGGAACTACTCTCTATAGATTTACTTTTCTGCACTTTTAGCATGGATTCTTCTTTTTTGCTATTTTTCATTTCTAGAGCTATGAACAACTAAACCCCTTTCATTGGGTTAGGGAGCTCTATTGTAATTTGATGAATCAATTATAGTTTTCATTCTTCTTCTTCTTTCTTTTCTCTTGATCTTACTAGAAAGCTTTCGATCTTAAATCAATTGGTTAGTTGTCTTGGAAAAGAAACTCTCCATAATTGGATCTCCTTTGAGCATTGGAAAAGGGATGAGGAGATCATGCTGAAATGCTTTGTCATGTTAGACCAAATTGGGGTTTGGGCGGATATAGTAACATGTAATCCTCCCAACACTTTGATTTGGAAATACATGTGGTATAATCAGTGACCACACTTCATCTCTTCCCATGAGCAATTAAATCAAGGAATTGGGCAATTGTTCAAGTTTAGAGATATTGAATTGCCAAGGAATTGGGATCCAATCACTTAAGATTGCCAAGGAGATCAATGAATGCATTGATTGAGGAAGAGATGAGAATGAACTTGATCTGGAGAATGCAACATCTCCTGAACCCAATGATTACCCCATCTCTGATCTTACCCATTCTCTTTACTTTCTGCCATTTATTTTCATGCTCATTACCCCAAATCCCCATTTAAGATTCTGCACTTTAATTTCTGTTAGTTACTTTCCAGTAATTTAAATTTCTGCAAGTTCTCAATCTAAATTCTGTTTAGCTCAACTAGCATATTCTTCCAACTAAAGTTGCTTGACCAATCAATCCTTATGTGATTCGACCTCACTCTATTGTGAATTTTACTTGACGACAATTTGGTATACTTGCCGAAGGGAAATTTGTTGAGAGACAAGTTTTCATGCATCAAATGCCAAGTTGTTTGGTAATAAGACTTGGAAAGGTGAACCTCCCTTGCTCATTAGTAAACTAGATACATGGGTTCAGCAAACTCTACCTCAAAAGAAACAAGATCCTGGTAAATTCTTAATATCCTGTACCATAGGCACCATGACCTTTGAGAAGGCTCTATGTGACCTGGGGTCAGGTATAAATCTTATGCCACTCTCTGTAATAGAGAAGTTGGGAATCTTTGAGGTACAGGCCACCACATTCTCATTAGAGATGGCAGACAAGTCAATAAGACAAGCTTATGGATTGGTAGAGGACGTGTTAGTGAAGGTTAAAGGCCTTTACATCCCTACTGATTTCATAATCTTAGACACTGGGAAGGATGAGAATGAATCCATTATTCTTGGAAGACCCTTCTTAGCCACAGCAGGAGCTGTGATTGATGTTGATAGATGAGAATTAGTCCTTCAATTGAATGGGGACTACCTTGTGTTTAAAGCTCAAGGATTTTCCTCTGCAACCATAGAGAGGAAGCATGAAAAGCTTCTCTCAATACAAAGTCAAACAAAGCCCCCACAATCATACTCTAAGTTTGGTGTTGGGTGGCCACAACCAAACTCTAAGTTTGGTGTTGAACCCCCACATTCAAACTCTAAGTTTGGTGTTGGGAGGTCCCAACAATGCTCTGATGATCTGTGAGCTCCATGAGAGCTCACTATCAAGCTATTGACATTAAAGAAGTGTTTATTGGGAGGCAACCAAATATTTATTTATCTATATTTCTATTGTTCTTTTATGTTTTATTAGGTTTATGATCATGTGGAGTCACAAAACAATTGCTAAAATTAAACACAGAATCAAAAACAGCAGAAGAAACAGCACATCCTAGAGGAAGAGCTTACTGGCGTTTAAACGCCATTAAGGAGCATCTGGCTAGCGTTCAACGCCAGAATAGAGCATGAATCTGGCGTTGAATGCCAAAAACAAGCAGCAGTCTGGTGTTTAAACGCCAGGATTGCACCCTGAGGAAAGCTTGCGTTTAACGCCAGCAACAAGTATCAGGCTGGCGTTAAACGCCAGAAACATGCTACATTTAGGTGTTTAACGCCAGAAACAAGCTTCAGTCTGGTGTTAAATGCCAGGATTGCAGGCAGAGGGCATTTTACACGCCTAATTGGTGCAGGGATGATTCATCCTTAATACCTCAGGATCTGTGAACCCCACAGGATCACCTCAGGATCTGTGGACCCCACAGGATCCCCACCAACCTTCTCCCTCTCTCTTTCATACCTTTTCATAACACTCTTCCCCAAACATCATTCACCAATCACTTCAATCACTCTTCCCCATCACCTCTTCACCACTCACATTGGTGCACGAAATTGCAACCACACTTTTGTAATTCGCACAACTAACCAGCAAGTGCACTGGGTCGTCCAAGTAATACCTTAAGTGAGTAAGAGTCGATCCCACGGAGATTGTTGGCTTGAATCAAGCTATGATTATTTTATTATTCTTAGTCAGGAGATCAATTATGATTATCAGTTTGAATTACTAAAAAATAGAAGAGCGTGAAATAATTACTTGTTGTGCAATAATGGAGAATATGTTGGAGTTTTGGAGATGCTTTGTCTTCGGAATTCCTGTAAGGTAATATTCTTCTCATGCAAAAGTGCAAAGTTCCTTCCATTGCAAGCTCTATGTAGGGTGTCACCATTGTCAATGGCTACTTCCCATCCTCTCAGTGAAAATGGTCCAAATGCTCTATCACAGCATGGCTAATCAGCTGTTGGTTCTCGATCATGTCGGAATAGAATCTTTTGATTCTTTTGTGTTTGTCATCACGCCCAACACTCGTGAGTTTGAAGCTCGTCATAGTCATTCAATCCCAGAATCCTACTTGGAATACCACAGACAAGGTTTAGACTTTCCGGATTCTTATGAATACCGCCATCAATTCTAGCCTATACTACGAAGATTCTGATTAAGGAATCTAAGAGATACTCATTCAATCTGATGTAGAATGGAGGTGGTTGTCAGACACACGTTCATGGATTGAGGAAGGTGATGAGTGTCATGGATCACCACCTTCTTCATAGTTAAGCGCGAATGAACATCTTAGATAGGAACACGCATGTTTGAATGGAAAAACAGAAATAATTGCATTAATTCATCGAGATGCTGCAGAGCTCCTCACCCCCAACAATGGAGTTTAGAGACTCATGCTGTCAAAGAGTATAAAATTCAGATCTAAAAATATTATGAGATCAAAATAAGTCTCTAAAAGTTGTTTAAATACTAAACTAGTAACCTAGGTTTACAGAAAATGAGTAAACTAAGATAATTGGTGCAGAAATCCACTTCTGGGGCCCACTTGGTGTGTGCTGGGGCTGAGACTTAAGCTTCTCTGTGTGCCTGGGCTGTTTCTGGAGTTGAACGCCAGGTTGTAACGTGTTTTTGGCATTGAACTCCAACTTGTAACCTGTTTCTGGCGCTGGACGCCAGACTGCAACATGGAACTGGCGTTGAACGCCAGTTTACATCATCTATCTTCGCGCAAAGTATGAACTATTATATATTGCTGGAAAGCTCTGGATGTCTACTTTCCAACCAAATTAAGAGCGCGCCAATTGAACTTCTGTAGCTCCAAAAAATCCATTCCGAGTGCAGGGAGGTCAGAATCCAATAGCATCAGCAGTCCTTTTTCAGCCTAAATTAGATTTTTGCTCAGCTCCCTCAAACTCATAGTAAAGTCCAGAAATATGATTTTTTCTTAAAAACTAATAAAATTCTATTAAAAACTAATTAAAACATGCTAAAATCTACATGAAATTACCCCCAAAAAGCGTATAAAATATCCGCTCATCACAACACCAAACTTAAACTGTTACTTGTCCCCAAGCAACTAGATAAATAAAATAGGATAAAAAAAATTAAGAAGCAATAATATCTCAGAGTTTTAAGTGAAGCTCAGATTCTAATTTAGATGAGCGGGGCTAGTAGCTTTTTGTTTCTGAACAGTTTTGGCATCTCACTTTATCCTTTGAAATTCAGAATGATTGGCATCAATAGAAACTCATAATTCAGATAGTATTATTGATTCTCTTAGTTTAGTATGTTGATTCTTGAACACAGCTACTTTATGAGTCTTTGCCATGGCGCTAAGCACTTTGTTTTCCAGTATTACCACCGGATACATAAATGCCACAGACACATAATTGGGTGAACCTTTTCAGATTGTGACTTAGCTTTGCTAAAGTCCCCAATTAGAGGTGTCCAGAGTTCTTAAGCACACTCTTTTGCCTTGGGTCACGACTTTAACCACTCAATCTCAAGCTTTTCACTTGGACCTGCATGCCACAAGCACATGGTTAGGGACAGCTTGATTTAGCCGCTTAGGCTAGGATTTACTTCCTTGGGCCCTCCTATCCACTGATGCTCAAAGCCTCGGATCCTTTTTACCCTTGCCTTTTGGTTTTAAGGGCTATTGGATTTTTTCTTTTTCTTGATCCAATGATTCCTTGAAAATTTTTTTTCACTGCTTTTTCTTGCTTCAAGAATCAAATTCATGATTTTTCAGATCATCAATAATATTTCTTATGTTCCTCATTCTTTCAAGAGCCAATAATTTTAACATTCATAAAATTCAAGATAAAAAATATGCACTGTTCAAGCATTCATTCAGAAGACAAAAAGTATTGCCACCACATATAATTAAATATAATTTTTCTTATTAAGAACTCGAAAGATATAAATTACCTCTTTATTCTAAAAATCTACTATTTTATTCATGTTTGATGATGATGAGAAAAATAAATTATAACTTAATTGAAAATAAAGTCAAAATAGATATACTAATTACCACCATTCCTATATAACTTCTAAGGTAAATTCCTATAGTAACAACTATCACAGAGTTAAAGCTAAGATTAGAACTCAACAACCTGTATTTTGGGAAGTGGATGTTCCTCTAGTCTGTGGGGTACTTGGTCCTTCAAGAATTAATTTCTGACACTTCAGTTCCCTCAAGTCACGCCCTTGCT
>NC_029778.3:42059437-42060609 GCF_000817695.3 Arachis duranensis
TCCATAGCTTCTTGCAACTTGGAAACAGATGCCTCAATATGCTCCCAGTATTCAAATTGAGGGATTTCTGGGAGGAATTTCTGTGCTCTCCTCTTGATGGGGTCATCCTACAGCTGTTGTTTTTCCATTGATATTTTAGTGATTGGCCGCTCAACTGAGATATACTCAGTTATTTTGTAAAGTTCACACGAAATTAGTTGATGAACTTCTACTTCTCTTCCCAACATGATGCAGTGAATCATCACTGCTCTTTTAACAGTGACTTCAGAACGGTTGCTAGTGGGTAAAATAGAACGCCCAATGAAGTCCAATCAGCCTCTGGCGACTGGTTTGAGATCTTCTCTCTTGAGTTGAATTGGGATGTCAGTGGTGCTGGTGGTCCACCTGGCTCCAGGGATGCATATATCATCTAGAATCTTGTCCAGGCCCTTGTTTGTTCTCATCATTCTCCTATTAAAGGAGTCTGGGTCATTTTTTAGCTGAGGCAACTTAAAGATCTCCCTGATTTTGTCAGGGTGAATGTGAACAATCTTTCCTCTGACCAAGGTCCGATAGTCATAGAGGGTAGTTCCAGATATTCTCTGCCTGTCTGTTTGCCACAAATTAGCATAGAACTCCTGAACCATATTCGTTCCTACTTTTGTTTCAGGATTAGCTAGGATTTCCCAGTTCCTGTTTCGAATTTGCTCTTGGATCTCCGGATATTCATCTTCTTTCAGATCAAACTTGACTTCTGGGATCACTGATCTTAAACCCATTATTCTGTAGTAATGGTCTGAATGTTCTTTGGTTAAGAACTTCCCTTGATTCCAAAGTGGTTTTGGAATACTCTCTTTCTTGCCTCTTAGAGTGGATTATTTTCCTTTAGGAGCCATGATCTAAGTGAGTATGTTTTTATGATCACGGATGAACACACCAAACTTAGAGGTTTGCTTGTCCTCAAGCAAAAGAAAAGAAAGGAGAGGGATAGAAGGAGAGTGATGAGCGGATAATTTGTATGCTTTTTGGCATTGTTTTAAGTATGTTTTTAGTATGATTTAGTTAGTTTTTAGTATATTTTTATTAGTTTTTAGTTAAAATTCCCTTTTCTGGACTTTACTATGAGTTTGTGTGTTTTTCTGTGATTTCAGGTATTTTCTGGCTGAAATTGAGGGACCTGAGCAAAAATCTGA
>NC_029778.3:42060875-42062096 GCF_000817695.3 Arachis duranensis
TCAAACTCCTGAGGGCGGGGCGTTAGTGACAGACGCACAAGAATCATTGGATTCTATTCTGGCCTGATTGAGAACCGACAGATGATTAGCCTATGCTGTGACAGAGCATCAGGGACGTATTTTCACTGAGAGGATGGGAGGTAGCCATTGACAACGGTGAAACCCTACATATAGCTTGCCATGGAAGGAGACTTGCGTGTTTGAAGAAGAAGACAGTAGGAAAGCAGAGATTCAGAAGATGGAGCATCTCCAAACCTCAACCTATTCTCCATTACTGCAAAACAAGTAATCATTTCATGTTCTTTTGCTTTTCACAATCAATCCTGATAATTTCTGATATCCTGACTAAGATTTACAAGATAACCATAGCTTGCTTCAAGCCGACAATCTCTGTGGGATCGACCCTTGCTCACGCAAGGTATTACTTGGACGACCCAGTACACTTGCTGGTTAGTTGTGCGGAGTTGCAAAAGTGTTATTGCAATTTCGTGCACCAAGTTTTTGGCGCCGTTGCCGGGGATTGTTGAGTTTGGACAACTGACGGCTTATCTTGTTGTTTAGATTAGGACTTTTTGTTTTGTTGGTTTAGAGTCTTTTTTAGTTGAGTCTAGTTTCATATTCTAAGTTTGGTGTCATTTGCATGCTTTTGTTTTTCTTTTAATTTTCGACTTTTCTTTGCATGTTCTTAGTCCCTTTTTGATTCATAAAAATTCTAAGTTTGGTGTCCTCTTTGTGTTTCTCCTTAAAAATTTTCGAAAATTTTGTGTTTGATTTTCAAAAATTTTAAGTTTGGTGTCTTTTTGTGTTTTTCTCTTTCCTCTTTTTAAAAATCAAATCTTTTTCATTAAAATTTTTCAATCATATCTTTCTAATTGCTGTTTTCAAAATCTTTTTAATTAACTAATTGATTCAGTTTTCAATTTGCTTTGATTTTATTTTCTTTTTGATTTTCGAATTTTTACTTTAATTTTCCTTTGTTTTATTTTATTTTTTTCGTTTATTCAAAAAAAAAAATTTATCTCTTTGCAATCATTATCATTTCCCTTTTGTCCATCATGGACTTATGTGGGATCAATCAGTCCAAAAGGACTCTGGGGTCATATGTTAACCCCATTACAGCTGCATATGGGAGTAGCATCTGTACACCTCCCATCAAAGCAAGCAGCTTTGAACTAAATCCTCAACTCATTATCATAGTGCAGCAAAATTGCCAGTATTCCG
>NC_029778.3:42067819-42068089 GCF_000817695.3 Arachis duranensis
AAGGTTTTCTGGCGTTTAACGCCAGCCAGGGCACCTGGCTGGGCGTTAAACGCCCAAAAGGGGTGCCATATGGGCGTTAAATGCCAGAATGGGTGCCATTCTGGGCGTTTAACGCCAGAAAGGTGGGGGGACCACACTTTTGTTTTCAACTCAATTTTTTTCAAATTTTCCTCTTTTTACCCATACTCGTCTACATAAATGCACTTCAACCTTTCATCATTCACTTTCAAATCTTCACAAATCAAAACCATTCTTCAAATCTATTTCAAA
>NC_029778.3:42069502-42070116 GCF_000817695.3 Arachis duranensis
AAATTGTTGGCTCTTGAAAGAATGAGGAGAAAGAGAACTGTTATTGAGGATCTAAAAATCATTAGATTGATTCTTGAAGCAAGAAAAAGCAGAAAAAAAAATTTCGAAAAAAAAAGAAAAAGAAAAGAAAAAGAAAAATAAAAGAATAAAGAGTTGTGATCCAAGGCAACAAGAGTGTGCTTAAGAACCCTGGACACCTCTAATTGGAGACTTTAGCAAAGCTGAGTCACAATCTGAAAAGGTTCACCCAATTATGTGTCTGTGGCATGAATGTATCCGGTGGTAATACTGGAAGACAGAATGCTTTGGGCCACAGCCAAGACTCATACACTGGCTATGTTCAAGAATCATTATGCTTAACTAGGAGAATCAATAACACTATCTGAGTCCTGAGTTCTTATAGATGCCAATCATTCTGAACTTCAAGAGATAGAGTGAGATGCCAAAACTGTTCGGAGGCAAAAAGCTACTAGTCCCGCTCATCTAATTGGAGCTATGTTTCCGTGATATTTTGGAGTCTATAGTATATTCTCTTCTTTTTATCCTATTTTTATTTTCAGTTGCTTGGGGACAAGCAACAATTTAAGTTTGGTGTTGTGATGAGCGGATAATTT
>NC_029778.3:42070510-42071676 GCF_000817695.3 Arachis duranensis
GATTCTATTCCGGCCTGATTGAGAACCGACAGATGGAATGCCGTGCCGTGACAGGGCATTAGGAATCGTTCCAATGAGAGGATGGGAGGTAGCCATTGACAACGGTGAAACCCTACATACAGCTTGCCATGGAAGGAGACTTGCGTGTTTGAAGAAGAAGACAGTAGGAAAGCAGAGATTCAGAAGATGGAGCATCTCCAAACCTCAACCTATTCTCCATTACTGCAAAACAAGTAATCATTTCATGTTCTTTAGCTTTTCACAATCAATCCTGATAATTTCTGATATCCTGACTAAGATTTACAAGATAACCATAGCTTGCTTCAAGCCGACAATCTCTGTGGGATCGACCCTTGCTCACGCAAGGTATTACTTGGACGACCCAGTACACTTGCTGGTTAGTTGTGCGGGATTGCAAAAGTGTGATTGCAATTTCGTGCACCAGAGAGCTAATGTCAAATGGTGGATGAGAAGAGGGAGGCCGAATGTGGATGGCGTTGAATGCTAGGAACTCCTTTGTCACTGGGCATTTTTCTGAACGCCCAGGACGCTGCAAATCTGGCGTTGAACGCCCAGAAGGTGCTTCTTTCTGGCGTTCAACGCCCAGAAGATCCTCCTTTCTGGTGTTTAACGCCCAAATGGCTACCCTTACTAGCGTTGAATGCCCAGTAGGTGCTTCTTTTGGGCGTTCAACGCCCAAAACAGCTTTTACTGGCTTTTTCGCACCAGTGAGCTTCCTTTTTTGTTGTTTTATCCTCTGATTCCTTCTGTAACTCTGTGAACTTAAGCAGTTGCTATTTTACCTTGAAGATACTTGACATATACCTGTAAAAATTAATTAATTAACAAATAAGCTTTGTAAATGGCTGGGTTGCCTCCCAGCAAGTGCTTCTTTATTGTCTTTAGCTGGACTATTACTGAGCTTTAGTTAAGTCTCAGTCTTGAGCATTCTTGCTCAAAATTGCTTTCAAGATAATGTTTGACTCTCTGTCCATTAACAATGAACTTTTTGTTAGAATCATTATCCTGGAGCTCTACGTATCCATATGGTGACACACTTGTAATCATATATGGTCCTTTCTACCGGAATTTTAATTTTTCGGGGAATAATCTGAGCCTAAAATTAAATATCAAAACTTTCTGCCCTGGCTCAAAGACTCTGGATG
>NC_029778.3:42071744-42080299 GCF_000817695.3 Arachis duranensis
TTTTTCTCCAGCTAATTTGGCATCAAGGTTTAGGAATCTGGTTGCCCAGTAGGCCTTATGTTCCAGTTCCACTGGCAAGTGACATGCCTTTCCATACACAAGCTGGTATGGAGAGGTCCTTATAGGGGTCTTGAATGCTGTTCTGTATGCCCACAGAGCATCATCCAAGCTTCTTGCCCAATCCCTTCTATGGTTAATCACAGTCCATTCCAGGATGCTTTTAAGTTCTCTATTAGAGACTTCAGCTTGCCTATTTGTCTATGGATGATATGGAGTGGCCACCCTGTGGCTAACTCCGTATCGAACCAAAGCAGAGTAAAGCTGTTTATTGCAGAAATGAGTGCCCCCATCACTGATTAATACTCTAGGGGTACCAAATCTGCTGAAGATGTGTTTCTGAAGGAATTTCAGTACTGTCTTAGTATCATTAGTGGGTGTTGCTATAGCTTCTACCCATTTGGATATATAATCTACTGCCACCAGAATATAAGTGTTTGAGTATGATGGTGGAAATGGCCCCATGAAGTCAATACCCTATAGATCAAACAACTCGATCTCCAAGATCCCTTGTTGAGGCATGGCATAACTGTGAGGCAGATTGCCAAATCTTTGGCAACTGTCACAATTGAGTACAAATACTCGGGAGTCTTTATAGAGAGTAGGCCAGTAGAAGCCACATTGGAGGACTCTTGTGGCTGTTCGCTTACTTCCAAAATGTCCTCCATACTGTGATCCATGGCAGTGCCAGAGGATCTTCTGTGCTTCTTCTTTAGGCACACATCTACGGATTACTCTGTCTGCACATTTATTGAAGAGATATGGTTCATCCCAAAGATAGTACTTTGCATCTGTGATCAATTTCTTTGATTGCTGCCTACTGTACTCTTTGGGTATGAACCTTAGTGCCTTGTAGTTTGCAATGTCTGCAAACCATGGTACTTTTTGGATGGCAAAGAGTTGCTCATCCAGAAAGGTTTCAGAGATCTCAGTAAGAGGGAGGGATGCCCCTTCTACTGGTTCTATTCGGGACAGGTGATCTGCTACTTGGTTCTCTGTCCCTTTTTTGTCTCTTATTTTTATATCAAACTCTTGCAGAAGCAACACCCATCTGATGAGTCTAGGTTTTGAATCCTGCTTTGTGAGTAGATATTTAAGAGCAGCATGATCAGTGTACATAACCACTTTTGATCCTACTAAATAGGATCTAAACTTGTCAATGGTGTAAACCACTGCAAGCAACTCTTATTCTGTGGTTGTGTAATTCTTCTATGCATCATTTAAAACGTGACTGGCATAGTAAATAACGTGCAGAAGCTTGTCATGCCTTTGTCCCAACACTGCACCAATGGCATGGTCACTGGCATCACACATTAATTCAAATGGTAATGTCCAGTCTGGTGCAGAGATGACTGATGCTGTGACTAGCTTAGCTTTCAGAGTCTCAAATGCCTGCAGACACTCCTGATCAAAGATAAATGGCATGTCAGCAGCTAGCAGATTACTTAGAGGTTTGGCAATTTTTAAAAAATCCTTTATAAACCTCCTATAGAATCCTGCATGCCCCAGAAAGCTTCTGATTGCCTTAACATTGGCTGGTGGTGGTAATTTTTCAATTACCTCTACCTTAGCTTGATCCACTTTTATTCCCTTGTTCAAAATTTTGTGTCCAAGGATAATTCCTTCAGTCACCATAAAGTGACAATTCTCCCAGTTTAAAACCAGGTTAGTCTCTTGGCACCTCTTTAGAACAAGTGCTAGATGGTCAAGACAGGAGCTGAATGAGTCTCCAAATATTGAGAAGTCATCCATGAAGACTTCCAGAAATTTTTCCACCATATCAGAGAAAATTGAGAGCATGCACCTTTGAAAGGTTGCAGGTGCATTGCACAGACCAAATGGCATCCTTCTGTATGCAAATACTCTAGATGGACATGTGAATGCTGTTTTCTCTTGATCATGGGGATCTACTGCAATTTGATTGTAACCTGAATATCCATCCAGGAAGCAGTAGTATTCATGACCTGCCAGTCTTTCTAGCATCTGGTCTATGAATGGTAAAGGAAAATGATCATTTCTGGTAGCTGTATTGAGCCTTCTGTAATCAATACACATACGCCACCCTGTAACTGTTCTTGTAGGAACCAGTTCATTTTTTTCATTATGGACCACTGTCATGCCGCCTTTCTTAGGGATGACTTGGACAGGGCTTACCCAGGGGTTATTAGAAATGGAATAAATAATCCCAGCCTCTAGTAATTTAGTGACCTCCTTTTGCACCACCTCCTTCATGGCTGGATTCAGCCACCTTTGTAGTTGAACCACTGGCTTAGCGTCACCCTCCAATAAAATCTTGTGCATGCATCTGGCTGGGCTAATGCCCTTAAGATCACTGATAGACCACCCAAGAGCTGTCTTGTGTGTCTTTAGCACTTGAATTAGTGCTTCCTCTTCCTGTGGCTCTAAGATAGAGCTTATGATTATAGGAAAGGTATCACCTTCTTCCAAAAATGCATATTTCAAGGATGGTGGTAATGGTTTGAGCTCGGGTTTAGGAGGTTTCTCCTCTTCATGAGGGATTTTCAGAAGTTCTATTATTCTCTCTGATTTCTCCAGATCAGGCTGAACATTTTTAAAGATATCCTCCAGCTCTGATTCGAGACTCTTAGTCATATTGACTTCTGCATGGCTTTGACAACATTCAACTTGAACTCCTCCTCATTGACTCTCAAGGTTACTTCCCCTTTTTGGACATCAATGAGGGTTCGGCCAGTTGCTAGGAAAGGTCTTCCCAGAATGAGAGTTGCACTCTTATGCTCCTCCATTTCCAGCACCACAAAGTCAGTGGGAAAGGCAAATGGCCCAACCTTAACAATCATGTCTTCAATCACGCCTGATGGGTATTTAATGGAGCCATCAGCAAGTTGGAGACATATCCGGGTTGGTTTAACTTCATCAGTCAACCCAAGCTTTTTGATAGTAGCTGCAGGTATTAGGTTAATACTTGCCCCAAGATCACATAGAGCTTGCTTGGTACAAGTACCTTCTAATGTGCATGGTATCATAAAGCTTCCGGATCTTTAAGCTTCTCAAGTAAGCTTTTCAGAATGACTGCACTGCATTCTTCAGTGAGGTAAACTTTTTCAGTTTCCCTCTAATCCTTCTTTTGACTTAAGATCTCTTTCATGAACTTAGCATAAGAGGGTATTTGCTCAAGTGCCTCTGCAAATAGAATCTTTATTTCAAGAGTCCTGAGATAGTCTGCAAAGCGGGCAAATTGCTTATCCTGTTTCGCTTGGCAGAGTTTCTGAGGATAAGGCATTTTGGCTTTGTATTCCTCAACCTTAGTTGCTGCAGATTTATTGCCTACAGATGTGGGTTGAGAAGCCTTTTTAGATGGGTTATTATCAGCACTTGTATGTGTCTAATCCCCCACTGGCATTTGAATGCCAGGGGTGGAAGCTGGAGTGGCGTTAGACGCCAACTCCTTACTTGTTTCTGGCGTCTAAACGCCAGAACTGTGCTCCCTTTGGGCGTTCAACGCCAAATCATTGCTTATTTCTGGCATTGAATGCCAGGACTGAGCATGGTTTGGGTGTTCAATGCCAGCTTTCCACCCATTCTCTGGCGTTTGAGCGCCAGAATTATTCCTCTCTGGGCTCTTACTGTCCTCAGAGGGATTTTGGGTAGTTTGCTCATTTTTTGGCTTCCTGCTGTCTTGAAGTGAGGTGTTTAATGTTTTCCCACTTCTTAATTGAACTGCTTGTCAATCTTCTGTTATTTGTTTTGATAATTGCTATTCTGTTTGCTTCAATTGCACTTCCATATTCATATTAGCCATTCTTGTTTCTTGTAATATCTCTATGAATTCGGCTAACTGTTTTGTTAGAAAGTCCAATTCCTGATTGAATTCTGTAACTTGTTCTGTAGGACTCATTTCAGCAGTTACTGTTTTAGCCTCTTCTTTCATGGAAGGTTCACTACTTAGGTACAGATGCTGATTTCTGGCAACTGTATCAATGAGCTCTTGAGATTCTTCTATTGTCTTTCTCATGTGTATAATCCACCAGCTGAGTGGTCTAGAGAAATCTGAGCTCTTTCTGTAAGCCCATAGTAGAAGATGTCTAACTGCACCCACTTTGAAAACATTTCAGAGGGGCATTTTCTTAGCATCTCTCTATATCTCTCCCAAGCATCATAAAGGGATTCATTATCTCCTTGTTTGAAGCCTTGGATGCTTAGCCTTAGCTGTGTTATCCATTTTGGAGGAAAATAGTGATTCAGGAATTTTTCTGACAGCTGTTTCCATGTCCTTATGCTGTCCTTAGGTTGGTTATTTAACCACCTCTTAGCTTGGTCCTTTACAGCAAATGGAAACAATAATAATCTGTAGACATCCTGATCTACTTTCTTATCATGTACCTGTCAGAAAGTTGTAAAAATTGTGCCAGAAACTCTGTAGGTTCTTCCTGTGGAAGACCGGAATACTGGCAACTTTGCTGCACCATGATGATAAGCTGAGGATTCAACTCAAAACTACTGACTCTGATGGAGGGTATACAGATACTACTCCCATATGAAGCAGTAGTGGGGTTAGCATATGACCCCAGAGTCCTTCTAGACTGTTCATTTTCACTTAGTTCCATGATGGAGCAAGGGAGATGATATGGATGTAAATATTATTTATTTTATTATATATAAAAATTTATTTTCGAAATAATAAAATAAAATAAAATAAGATAAAATAAAAATGAAATAAAAATAAAAATTTTAAAATGTTTTGTGAAGATTTTTGAAAAAATTGAGGAGAGAGAAAGTGGTTAGGATATTTTTTAAAAAGATAATAAAATATTATTATTATTTTTTTAAATCTTAAAAGGATAATATTTGAAAAATTTTGAAATTGAAATCTGAATTTTTTTAAAAAAATTTCGAAAAAGTAGCTTAAAAATAGTTAGAAAAGATATTTTTTTTTGTATTTTGAATTTTATGATGAAAGAGAAAAACACACAAAAGACACAAGACTTAAAATTTTTAGATCTAATGCTCCTTGTTTTCAAAAAATTTGGAGGAAAAACACCAAGGAACACCAAACTTAAAAATTTTAAGATCAAAACATAAAGAAGACTCAAGAACACTTTGAAGATTCACAAGAACACCAAGAACAAAAGAAAGAACACCAAACTTAAAATTTTTGGGAAAACTAAAATAAATTTTTGAAAATTATAAAAAGATTAACAAGAAGATACCAAACTTAAAGTTTGGCACAAGAATTAATCAAAGGAAAATTATTTTTGAAAAAGTTTTAAAAAGAAGATACCCAATTGCCAAGAGATTTTCGAAAAAATTGAGGAGAGAGAAAGTGGTTAGGATATATTTTTTTTTAAAAAGATAATAAAATATTATTATTATTATTATTAAATCTTAAGAGGATAAGATTTGAAAAATTTTGAAATTGAAATCTGAATTTTTATAAAAAAAAATTCAAAAAGTAGCTTAAAAATAGTTAGAAAAGATATTTTTTTTTGAATTTTGAATTTTATGATGAAAGAGAAAAACACACAAAAGACACAAGGCTTAAAATTTTTAGATCTAATGCTCCATGTTTTCAAAAATTTTGGAGGGAAAACACTAAGGAACACCAAACTTAAAAATTTTAAGATCAAAACATAAAGAAGACTCAAGAACACTTTGAAGATTCACAAGAACAATAGGAACAAAAGAAAGAACACCAAACTTAAAATTTTTAGAAAACTTCAATAAAATTTTCAAAAATTATAAAAAAGATTAACAATAAAATACCAAACTTAAAGTTTGGCACAAGATTCAATCAAAGAAAAATTATTTTTGAAAAAGATTTTAAAAAGAGGATACCATATTACCAAGAACATAGACCAACGCTCTAGCCATTTGGGCAGTAAAGGTAACACTTGTTTTGAAGAGGTATATATTTATATATTCCTTTTGGAAGACTAATGCTTTGGAATAGAACAAGAAAAACAAGAAAAGACACAGAACAAGAAAAACTAAAAATCAAACAAGAAAAATAAACAAGAAAAACTTGAAGATCAAAGAACACAAATTCAAAAATTTAAAAGGAAAATATAAAATATGCAATTGACACTAAACTTAGAACAATACACTAACTCACGAAAATAAAAATTAGAAATTAATAAGAAAAAGTAATATTTTTGAAAAATTTTTAAAGAGAAATTAAAGGACTCAAATTTAATGACTCTATAGCATCAATACTCTATTCCTAATCTAAGCAACAAAATAAACCTTTAGTTGTTCAAACTCAAACAATCCCCGGCAACGACGCCAAAAACTTGGTGCACGAAATTGCAATCACACTTTTGCAATCCGCACAACTAACCAGCAAGTGCACTGGGTCGTCCAAGTAATACCTTACGTGAGTAAGGGTCGATCCCACGGAGATTGTTGGCTTGAAGCAAGCTATGATTATTTTATTATTCTTAGTTAGGAGATCAATTATGATTATCAGTTTGAATTACTAAAAAATAGAAGAGTATAAAATAATTACTTGTTGTGCAATAATGGAGAATATGTTGAAGTTTTGGAGATGCTTTGTCTTCTGAATTCCTGTAAGGTAATATTCTTCTGATGAAAAAGTGCAAAGTTCCTTCCATGGCAAGCTCTATGTAGGGTGTCACCGTTGTCATTGGCTACTTCCCATCCTCTCAGTGAAAATGGTCCAAATGCTCTGTCACAGCATGCCTAATCAACTGTTGGTTCTCGATCATGTCGGAATAGAATCCTTTGATTCTTTTGCGTTTGTTATCACGCCCAACACTCGCGAGTTTGAAGCTTGTCACAGTCATTCAATCCCAGAATCCTACTCAGAATACCACAGACAAGGTTTAGACTTTCCGGATTCTTATGAATAACGCCATCAATTCTAGCTTATTCCACGAAGATTCTGATTAAGGAATCTAAGAGATACTCATTCAATCTGATGTAGAACGGAGGTGGTTGTCAGACACACATTCATGGATTGAGGAAGGTGATGAGTGTCATGGATCACCACCTTCCCCATAGTTAAGCGCGAATGAACATCTTAGATAGGAACACGCATGTTTGAATGGAAAAACAGAAATAATTGCATTAATTCATCGAGACGCTGCAGAGCTCCTCACCCCCAACAATGGAGTTTAGAGACTCATGCCGTCAAAGAGTATAAAATTCAGATCTAAAAATGTCATGAGATCAAAATAAGACTCTAAAAGTTGTTTAAATACTAAACTAGTAACCTAGGTTTACAGAAAATGAGTAAATTAAGATAATTGGTGCAGAAATCCACTTCTGGGGCCCACTTGGTGTGTGCTGGGGCTGAGACTTAAGCTTCTCACGTGCTTGGGCTGTTTCTGGAGTTGAACGCCAGGTTCTAACATGTTTTTGGTGTTGAACTCCAACTTGTAACCTGTTTCTGGCGCTGGACGCCAGACTGCAACATGGAACTGGCGTTGAATGCCAGTTTACGTCATCTATCTTCGCGCAATGTATGGACTATTATATATTTCTGGAAAGCCCTGGATGTCTACTTTTCAACCCAATTAAGAGCGCGCCAATTGGACTTCTGTAGCTCCAAAAAATCCATTCCGAGTTCAGGGAGGTCAGAATCCAACAACATCAGCAGTCCTTTTTCAGCCTAAATTAGATTTTTGCTCAGCTCCCTCAATTTCAGTCAGAAAATACCTGAAATCACAGAAAAACACACAAACTCATAGTAAAGTCCAGAAATATGATTTTTGCTTAAAAAATAATAAAATTCTATTAAAAATTAATTAAAACATGCTAAAATCTACATGAAATTACCCCAAGAAAGCGTATAAAATATCCGCTCATCACACATCCATCCACTCTTCCCCATAAACCCCACCTACCTTCAAGTTCAAAATCTCTTTCCTACCCAAACCCATCCTAAATGACTGATGCCAGGGCATCTAGGCTAGTTTCACTGACCTTTTCTTTACTGCTTTAGGGTAGTTTCGTGCATTTTCCTAGTAAACAAGGCAAGTTTTGAGTGAAAATACACTTACAACTTCATTCAAGCAACTATTGTGAATTTTGCATGATTTCATGAGATTTTTTTACCAGAATTACATGATATTTTAATGATGCATAATCTCATGATTTTGGCTAGAGCTTTGATGCACTCTAATTGCTTGATTTCAGGACAAATGAAGCATGGAAGAATCACGTTAGCATTCACGTTAACTTAGTTAACGTGGCTACTAACGTGGGATGGCAATTGGCTTGCAAAGTTAATGAGAAAAGTGATCACCAATAACGCCTGCGAAGCCACTTCATAGCCTACGTTAAGAGCCACGTTAACTAAGTTAACGTGGTACTTAACGTAGAAGGAAAGGAGGACTCCACGTTAATGAGAAACGTGAACTCCAATAACGTTTCTCCTCAACGCTAGTGGTAAAAGTGAACACCACTAACGTTAGGAAACTAGGCAATGCCCCACGTTAAGAGTCACGTTAACTAAGTTAAAGTGAACTCTAACGTGGACAAGGATCAACAATGCCAAC
>NC_029778.3:42080324-42083882 GCF_000817695.3 Arachis duranensis
GTTAACTCTCACGTTAAGATTGTTAACGTGAAAGTTAACGTGGAGTGGGGTTCAAAGAACCAACGTTAGTGACACTCACTTTTGTCACTAACGTTGGAAGATGGCTTCATTACTACGTTAAAAGCCACATTAACTTAGTTAACGAGGGTTCTAACGTAGGGGATTAAGGCAATTAGAGAGTTAGTGACAAAGGTGAGTGTCACTAACGCTCTCGAAGGTGATAGGTGCCCACGTTAAGAGCTACGTTAGCTAAGCTAACGTAAGACCTAACGTAGGAGGCAAAAGGCAAGCAACGTTAATGGGAAAAGTGATTCCCATTAACGTTTGCGAAAAGGGGCACAAGCCAACGTTAATGGGAAAAGTGAGTCCCATTAACGTTGGCCAAGAATTAAGAAGGAACGTTAGAAGTCACGTTAAGACTTCTAACGTTGAGAATAACGTGGGCATATAAGGGTGGAACGTTAGTGGAAAAGGTGAATGCCACTAACGTTCTCGCACCCAGAAATGTATTCCATGATTAATCTCACTAAATGCCCAAGCCTAATTCATATTTCTCTACAAGCTGGGCCCACTAAAGATGAGGATTGCTTCAACTCAAGGTCCAAAGCCCACATCCAAGACTTGAAGAACTCACTAGAAGATCATGAAGAGTAGTATATATAGGAGTAATTTTGAACTAGAGAGAGACTTTTGCACCTTGGAGAACTACTCTCTGCATATTTACTTTTCTGTACTTCTAGCATGGATTATTCTTTTCTGCCATTTTTGATTCCTAGAGCTATGAACAACTAAACCCCTTTCATTGGGTTAGGGAGCTCTACTGTAATTTGATGGATCAATATTAGTTTTCATTCTTCTTCTTCTATCTTTTCTCTTGATTTTATTATAAAGCTTTCAACCTTAATTCAATTGGTTAGTTATCTTGGAAAAGAAACTCTCTTTAATTGGATCTCTTCGGAACCTTGGAAGAGGAATGAAGAGATCATGCTAGAAATGCTTTCTCATGCTGGACCGGATCGGGGTTTGGATGGATATAGTGACATATAATCCTACCACAATACTTGAATTGGGAAATGTATGTGGTATAATCAGTGACCATACTTCATCTCTTCTCATGAGCAATTGACCAAGGAATTGGCTATTGATCAAGATTTGAGAGATTGGATTACCAAGGAATCGGGATTCAATCACTTAAGATTGCCAAGGAGATCAATAAATGTTTTGATTGAGGAAGAGATGAGAATGAACTTGATCTGGAGAATTGCAACATCTCCTAAACCCAATGATCCCCCCATTTCTGATCTTACCCATTCTCTTTAATTTCTGCCATTTACTTTTATGAGTATTACCCAATTCCCCATTTAAGATTCTGCACTTTAATTTCTGCTATTTACTTTCTAGTCATTTAAAATTCTGCATCTCAATCTAAATTCTGTTTAGCTCAACTAGCATATTCTTCTAACTAAAGTTTCTTGACCAATCAATCCTTGTGGGATTCGACCTCACTCTATAGTGAGTTTTACTTGAGGATAATTCGGTATACTTGCCGAAGGAAAATTTGTTGAGAGACATGTTTTCATGCATCAAGTTTATGGCGCCGTTGCCGGGGATTGATTTTGAATCAACAATGATTAAGCTAGAAGGTCACTAGATTGAGCATTTTTTTCCGTTATTCTTTTCTATATTCAGTAATTTACCTTAGTTTGTTTTTAATTTCTTCCTCATCCCCTATTCCATCTCTAATTTCTGTTCTCCTTTCTTAGTTTACCATAATTCAGCTCACTAACCCACTAATTGTTTGTTAATTTTCATCACTCACACTAACAATCATTCTAACAAAAATTGTCTTCATTATATCTCCTGTTGTGCATTCTGTTTGTTGTATAACAGGGAGAAGAGAAGGAATCTCAACATCCTTTGATTCAGAGCCTGAGAGAACCCTTTGGAGATGAAAAAGGAAAGCAAGAGGAAAAAGAATTATTGGTGCTAAGGAAGAGGAAGAGTATTTTGAACCCAACATGGAAGAGAATTTGGAGAACAATCATGAAGAAGAAGCTCATAATCATGCCAGAGAAGGCTATGCAAACCGGGTTGGGCATGAAAGGAGGGTCTTAGGATCCTATATCAATCCTAATCCAGGAAACTGTGGAAGCAGCATTCAGAAACCCACCATTCATGCCAACAATTTCGAGCTAAAACCTCAGCTCATCACTTTGGTGCAAAATAATTGCTTATTTGGAGGAGGTGCTCAAGAAGACCCTAACCAACACTTGACCACCTTCTTAAGGATTTGTGACACAGTGAAGACAAATGGAGTTCACCCGGATGTCTATAGGTTGCTCTTGTTCCCCCATTTCACTCAGGGACAAGGCAACAAAGTGGCTTGAATCATTCCCAAAAGAAAGCCTAACAGATTGGGAGGAGGACAGATTGGGAGGAGGTAGTGAACAAGTTTTTAGCAAGATTTTACCCTCCTCAAAAGATTAATAGGCTAAGAACTGAGGTGCAAACTTTCAGGCAACAAGATGGTGAGACACTTTATGAAGCATGAGAGAAATTCAAAGACTTGATAAGGAGATGCCCATCAGAGATGTTTAATGAGTGGGTTCAACTTCACATCTTCTATGAAGGTCTTTCCTATGAGTCAAAGAAGGCTATAGATCATTCATCAGGAGGTTCTTTAAACAAGAAGAAAACTGTTGAAGAAGCCATAGATGTCATTGAAACAGTTGCTGAGAATGACTACTTCTATGCCTCTGAAAGAAGTAATATTAGAGGAGTAATGGAGCTAAACCACATGGATGCACTGTTAGCCCAAAACAAGATGATCACCAAGCAGCTAGCAGATCTTACCAAGAAGGTGGAAGAGAACCAAGTTGCAGCAGCCATCACCTTATCACCAACTCATGAAGGAGTAAACATAGGAGAAGAAGGTGACTGGGAGCAAGCCAACTATGTGGAAAATTCACCTAGACAAGTCCATGATCCATACTCGAAAACATACAACTCTGGATGGAGAAATCACCTCAACTTTGGATGGGGAAACCAACAAGACCAAGAACAAGATTCGAGACGTTTCAACTTCAACTCCAACAACAATGTCACTCATCAAAACACCTCATAGAGATATTACCAACATCCATCTAGCCAACCTTCTCAACCACCTAATCTCAACCCACCATCATCCATAGATGATAGGCTTTTAAAGATTGAGGCTCTACTTGAAAACATGTGCAGAGAAGTCCAAGATAACAAGGTGTTTAAGGAAGAAGTGCGAGCCAACATCAAGAATCAAGGAGAAAACATTAAGAGATTGGAGTCCCAAGTAGGCTATCTATCTCAACAAATTCCCAAACCTACTGATGGATTCCCCAGTGATACAGAGAAGAATCCAAGAGGAGAACCAAAGAAAGTGAGATGGAAAGAATGCAAAATGATAACCACAAGTGATGAGGGAAGTATGCATGGAGTAGAACACCTCCAAAATCACCAACAGGAAAGTCAAGAGGAAGGAAGCTGTGCAACTCCACTCACATCCAAGGAAGAGCTAAAGAAAAA
>NC_029778.3:42084147-42087769 GCF_000817695.3 Arachis duranensis
TGGTAAAGGTTGGGAGCTACTATCTTCCCACAGATTTTGTTGTTTTGGAAATGGATGAGAATTCTGTCTACCCCATCATTCTGGGAAGACCCTTTCTAGCCACATCTAGGGCACTCATAGATGTAGAACGAAGAGAACTAGTGCTGAGAATACATGATGAGCAGCTCGCCTTCAATGTTTACAACCTTTCACAAGGAGCAGATCACAAAGACAATAAGATGATAGAAGAGCCAAACGAGGAAGCACAAACAACACAATTGGAAGCCCCATTGGTTGAGAAGCCACATAGTCAGGAAGAACCATGTTCAAAGGTGATCCAAGAGGAACCAGACCCACCAGAGTCATGCAAGATCAATAACAAGATTCCCCTGGAGAAAGAATCCATAGAAAACAAGAAAACATCAATAGAAACAAGGAAAAGAGTTCCAAGGAGATGGAGAAGCAGAAAGATACCTACAGAAGATCTCCCCTTAGGAGATGAACTTCTCAACGAGTTCACTGGAGGCAAACACACTGCAAGAGGGGAAGATTTCAAGTACCATCAACCTCCTTGACAAGAATCAAACGTCAAGCTAGTGACGCTAAAGAAGCGCTTCATGGGAGGCCACCCATGTTCTATAACCCTTTCTCTTTAAATTTCAAATAATAATAGTAATAAGATAATTTCCATGAAGTTTCAATCCAACTTTGACAATTAATATAAAGTCCCTCCACATGCAACGTATAGTACATGATAAGTTTGGTGTTCAAAGCACACCAAGTGTGGTCTGAACACACCTTATGAGGAAAGTTCATTCCCCAAACTTGTTGTACCAAGTGATTACAAACAAGTTTGGTGTACCAACGTGCATGCATGGAGAGTCTAATGTTTAATTGAATTGTCTTCATGGAAAGCATTTAGTTAATAGAAACAAAAGAAAAAGAAAAAGAAAGAGAAACATTTTAATAGTTCATATTTTTCCCACCAAAAAGTTTAAATAACCCATTGCATTTACTTCTTGTATATAGGGAATCAAAAAGGACATTGATGGTAATTGATAGGACAATTAATACAAGGAGATTCGGCCACTACACCAAGGGAATTTTACACTTGTCTCCATAGGGAATGTCCTTGGAAGTGTTGCCATGCAACATGGGGAATGAATGACTTTGGAGACCAAACCAAGACCCTCATACAAGAGGTGATCCATGTGATAATCCAATCTCAAAACCCCAACCGTCCACTATCAAAACAACACCATCAATCCACACCAATTGCCATCCCTATATATAAACCCCTTCACACAACCCTTCCGTACACACCCTGTATCCCCATTCTCTTCTTTTCACTTCCTTCTCTCGGCCATACACACTTCACGTGCACCTTATATACTCACCTCTTCTTTTCTCTCTTCAAAACTCATTTCTTCGAGACTCTTTCTACTTCAACTCAACTGAACTCCATCTTCAACCCCTTAGCCTCTAATATTCAATTCTCATTCATGGCAGCATCAAACGTCAAGAGGCGAGAGGAAAAGAACCAATGGAGCAGCCCTCCTTCGACACCGGGAAATTCAAAATAGCCTTCCATGAGCTCGAATTCGAGTAAATAAAGGAAAAGAAGATATTGCCCGAATCAACCTTTCAATTCGATGAAAATGAGTGTCCACAAATTCAGGAGAATATTGAAAAGAGGGGTTGGGAAAAGCTCACTAACCCGGAAGCAAGGGCAAATACAAACCTCATCAGAGAATTTTATGCAAATGTGGTTAGAGAAGATAAGACTACAGCCCCCACCTTCAAGAGTTATGTAAGAGGAGTAGAGGTGGATTTTAGCCTCAATGCAATCATTAGAGTTCTCCATTTGAAATCCCCACGTT
Source organism: Arachis duranensis (assembly GCF_000817695.3). Taxonomy (NCBI): domain Eukaryota; kingdom Viridiplantae; phylum Streptophyta; class Magnoliopsida; order Fabales; family Fabaceae; genus Arachis; species Arachis duranensis. The sequence continues at coordinate 42,086,007 of NC_029778.3, forward strand.
TTGTTGAGCCTGGTTACCAAGAAAGAATAGATAAAGGTGCCGATAATGATGAATTGGAGGAGATTGTGGGTGATATATGCATTGTGGGATCTGACTGGGAAAGGTATACAGATAAGAAACCCCGGTTCATCAGGAGAGGAGACCTCATCCCGGAAGCCAAAGCCTGGTTTGAGCTTGTGCGACGATCTATCCTTCCCGCATCAAATAATTCTGAGGTCAATATCACTCGAGCTACCATGGTACATTGCTTGATAAAGGGTGGAAGCATTAACGTGCACGAAATTATAGCTGAAGGAATCCAAGAATCAGCCGAGAAAAAGGATTCAGGTGCCAGACTTTGGTACCCCAGCACCATCCTTAGATTATGCAAGAAAGCCAAGGTAGTCTTTGAAGATAGCAACCCAACTTGGCTAGGTCTTGGGAGATCACTTACACTCCAACGCATAACTCATGTGATCCCAGCTCAATAATAGAAAAGACCCCATCTAAGGAAGAGGACATCAGAAGAGGCACAAGAGGAAGAGCCTCTCCAAGAAGAACCCCAACCCACGGAATATCATCAAGAAGGATATCATGACCCAACCGACATCAATTTGGGTCACATCCGAGGAGCCATTGATGATTTGTCAAGGCTATACATGGAAGGACAAGAACAACAAATGCAACTTTAATCTCAGAGAATGGATCGGCAAGAGGAAATGCTAACAAATTGGATGAATCAATAGAGGGAATGGCAGAAACAGCTAATGGAGTAGCAACAAGAGCACTATTCCCAGCTTACTCAAGCCTTCAATCGAGTGTCTGAAAGGCAAGAAAGTCAAGATAAACTCCTCCAGGAACTCAACCAACGCCAGATGAATCAAATGAAAGCATTCAACGAATTCAGCGTGCTAAATGAAGGAAGGCAACTGCACCGAGAAGAATTCAGCATCAACACTCAGGCAAAGCTAAACTATGTGGTTGAGCATATGCATCACCTACACCCGGACATCCCAAATTATGAGGCAGTTCACAAGAACTTAACTGAACAAGAAGAAGGGAAGGTGAAACAGCAAAAGGAAGCATAAGGGGAATGGAGACTCAAGTAATCAAGGAGAATTCCAAGGGAGCAGAAGAGAATGAGCAGACCAATAAGTGAAAGGTGGTGAAGTTCCTTCTTAGTTTACCTTCCTTTTCAAAGTTTAAATAAGGAAAATCATGTATGAAATAGAACATGCTTCCATGATAGCTTAGGATTTTCAATTATGCATTTAAGTTTCATTGCTTAGGTCTATGTTATTGAGCCTAATGTCTTGAATGCTCACTGTCATCTTGCTTACTTGTATGCTTGTCTCTTTAAGTTAATCAAAAGAAAATGTTATGGAAAGAACAAGAATGGAGTCATTTTGTGAAGTGCATTCTAAGTGTTTATGGTAGGATGATTAGTAAGCTAAGTTGGTTCACCAAGAAAGGAAAGAAAGCAACTATCCATCCTAAGTCATAAATTTGAGACACATTCCTTGAGGCTAGCTAAATAATAAGATCCCAACAAGAAAAGAAAAAGAGTAATACAAGTGGAAATAAGAAAGGGAACACAAAAAGGAACAATGCTAGGCACCAAGGGTTGTAAAGCTGAGGCATGTGTCTGTGGTGTTTATGTACAAGGGATATACTTGGATGAATAACCTCTTAGGGGTGCCTTATCACTTGGTAACTTGGATTAACTAATCCGGGATTATCAGCTGAAAATCCACTATCAAGAGTAACCCTTGTTACAGAGCACT